>NW_026752131.1:0-1463 GCF_022355385.1 Mustela nigripes
TCATGGTCACCAAAGGCCTCTTCAGACCTTCTCAACCATAACCATGTCCACAAAACACATGGGAACCTTGTTAAAATACACATTCTGATGTGCTAGGCCTCAGGTGGGACCAAAAACCTTGCCAGTTACTACAAACTCCCAGATGAGGCTGATAATGACTGGCCACCAATCACATTTTGAGAAGCAACACTGTGTCCTAAATTTGTTTGATAAGAATCACTGGAGTACCAGTAAAATATTCAGATAACCAGGTTTCTCTCCTAGTATCTTGTTTCAGCATGTTTGGGCTAGAGCTTAAAAAGTTTGGGAACACTAGAGTCTACTACTCAACTGTGAGACAAAAATTAACTATCACAGAGAAATGGACTTTAAAAATACAGATTTTTACAAAAAAGGTGGCTCATTAACACATAATATCAAGATAACCAATTCAGCAACCAATTCTGTGTGGTTTTCAAACTAAGTAAGTGACTTATCCGTCAATACCAAAGAACAATTTTTATTCATCACGCTAAAGACCTCTGTGCTCCCACTCAAGCCACCTTTTGGAGGTTGGTGGGCCAGCTGGGTTATTAATGAATGCCAACGTGGACCTAAACGTCAGCGGAAAATAATTTTATCCCCTAAGAAGTCTTTTTTAACCACTTTACACCTGTTGTCAATGATCAGACACCAAGAGTCTTGCTTTCTTTGCAAAAAAAAAAAAAAAAAAAAAAAAGTAAAACCAGCAACCACAAAAGCATAGCACTGGACTTGAAAAAGCAACTAAGTGAAACAGACAAGACATGCATTTTATGTTATTGATAGGACAGGAAAGCAGTTTCAATAACTACAGTTGACGAGGTTGTGGCCATCCTGTACCTAGAGAAGGCTATGAGGGTTCTAATCCAATCTCTTCCTTTTCCAGATGGAAAACTGAGGCCACAAAGCAAGGGCTTTTCCAAGGATGTCCACTTTTCCAAGGATGTCCACTCTAAACCCTGTTATTAAACACAGTACTAAAAGTCCTAGAAACTACAATCAGACAAGTTAAGTAGTCAGAGGACTCAAGTCTTGCCTTTTGGGTCTGTGCCTATCAAGCAATACTTAATTCCAGAGTATTCCAATATGACCAAAAAGAAAAGCAAAAAACAAGCACTGAACCCTGCATTTTAAAGGGAAAATGGAGGCAAGTGGGGAGAGTCACACAGGGCCCAAACCATGTGGCTTCACCATTGGTTGAATTCTTGGGGTGCCAACATTTCTTTCTTAGTTTATAAGAAAGGCATAGATCCTACTATGTGTCATCGCTGTGAATTTAACCCCCTCTGGTAAGTTAAACTTAAACGCATCAAATCCCACAAGTAAGGACTCAAGAGAATTACTAAAATACTAAATAAACAGTGATGGGAACTAACAAGATTAAGTCAGCAACTGACTCACATTATTGTGTGGTTTAAGAAGGCGGCTTCAAGAAGTCTGGA
>NW_026752132.1:0-1463 GCF_022355385.1 Mustela nigripes
CTAATAAAAATAACTACCATTATTTCCTAAGTTAACATAATATAACAGAACAAAAATATTTCATAACAATATTTTCTAGGCTCATTCTGATAACTCTTTTCTACATTGAAATTTAAAGGTTGAGGCATGTGATATATATTACACAAAAAACATTCCATGGAATTCGTTAAAAAAAAAAAACTTCATAAAGGACAAATCCAAAGGAATTTCTTTTCTAATTTAATTAACAAATTATGAATCGACTTACCTATTTCATCACAATGTATCAGGCACCAATAATATTTTTTAATCGTCATACCTGATACAATAGTTACCATCTTTCAGACATATTGATCACGAACAAGCAAATAAACAAGAGCACCGTAGCTTAAGATCTACCTGCATAAATATAGGTCTACTTCAGACAATCTCTTCACCACAACACAGCAATGAATAGAAATCATACATGCTCTGTAATGGATATACAGATGAGATAGAAGGGGATGGATGTTAATATATTCAGAATCTTTATTAATTACATTGTAAAACATAATATGGAAAAACAGAATACAATTTTAGAAATACCCAGGTCACCATCATTGTTTTATTTTTATATGTGTAGATAAGGAGTTTAATAAACAATCCATGACTATTCAACTTCTTATATTTTGAAAATTTTAGCAAAAGTAACAAACCTAGAACCTAGAAAATTGTATCTATCTGCAAAATACAGCTTTGCCAGCATGGCAGAGGAAAAGCAAAACAAAATAAGAAAGAAAAGTTTAACATTTCACGAGATTTTTACTTTTATTTTTTTATTTATTATTTTTATTTTTCATTTATTATTTAATTCTATTTCTACTTTATTTTAATGAAAATGTCATGACCATAACATAAGAGCAGAATTAAACCAACATGAGAAATTATTTTTTCATAAGTTATAATAAACTAGCTTGGTGATTAATTCAAAAATTATATTACAAACTTCAGCGTTCTTGCAGCAAGTATCAATGCATAAACAAATGAGTCAGGAGTCATAAACTAATGATGATTCTAAATGTTATTTAGAGAGACATTCTGTTAATATATTTCAAATATTCTACACAAGGCAAAACGGATCCAAGTAATCTGTAGGCAAAATAAGATTTTAGAGAAGTATATATTTCCAACAGTATTTATAAAATATTACCTTTATGTAAGGCATCATCCTGGACTTTGTGGAAAACACACAAAGGAGTAAGAAGTGGCCCTTCAAGAAACATATACAATATCAAGGTTTAACATGAAGCAGCATGTCTTCTCTAAGTAAAAAAACATTGTACCAACTGACTTTACTGAAACTTTATATTTATTGCTCTCATTTTAGGTCATAGTGTCCTTCTGCATGCAGGCTGCTATAATGGACATGATATAGACTTAATAGCTTATAAAGAACACGAATTTATTTCTCACAGTTCTAGAACTGAGAAGTTCAAGATTAAGGA
>NW_026752133.1:0-426 GCF_022355385.1 Mustela nigripes
AGCAAGGAAATAAAGGCCTTAAATGACACATTGGACCAGATGGACATCACAGATATATTCAGAACATTTCATCCCAAAGCAACAGAATACACATTCTTCTCTAGATGGAACATTCTCCAGAATAGACAACATCGTCGGTCCTAAATCAGGACTTAACCGGTATCAAAAGATTGGGATCATTCCCTGCATATTTTCAGACCACAATGCTCTAAAGCTAGAACTGAACCTCAAAAGGAAGTTTGGAAGGAACCCAAATACATGGAGGCTAAACAGCATCCTTCTAAAGAATGAATGGGTCAACTGGGAAATTAAGAATTGAAAAAAATCATCGAAACAAATGATAATGAAAATACAACAGTTCAAAATCTGTGGGACACAACAAAGGCAGTCCTGAGAGGAAAATATATAGCGGTACAAGCCTTTCTC
>NW_026752133.1:526-921 GCF_022355385.1 Mustela nigripes
CTTTCTCAAGAAACAAGAAAGGTCTCAGGTACACAACCTAACCCTACACCTAAAAGAGCTGAAGAAAACACAAGAAAGAAAACCTAAGCCCAGCAGGAGAAGAGAAATCATAAAGATCAGAGCAGAAATCAATGAAATAGAAACCAAAAAAACAATAGAACAAATCAATGAAACTAGGAGCTGGTTCTTTGAAAGAATTAATAAAATTGATAAACCCCTGCCAGACTTATCAAAAAGAAAACAGAAAGGACCCAAATAAATAAAATCATGAACAAAAGAGGAGATATCACAACTAACACCAAAGAAATACAAACTATTATAAGAACATACTATGAGCAACTCTACGCCAATAAATTTGACAATCTGGAAGAAATGGATGCATTCCTAGAAACATA
>NW_026752133.1:1021-1463 GCF_022355385.1 Mustela nigripes
CTAACACCAAAGAAATACAAACTATTATAAGAACATACTATGAGCCAACTCTACGCCAATAAATTTGACAATCTGGAAGAAATGGATGCATTCCTAGAAACATATAAACTACCACAACTGAACCAGGAAGAAATAGAAAGCCTGAACAGACCCATAAACAGTAAGGAGATTGAAACAGTCATTAAAAATCTCCAAACAAACAAAAGCCCAGGGCCAGATGGCTTCCCAGGGGAATTCTAGCAAACATTTAAAGAAGAACTAATTCCTATTCTCCTGAAACTGTTCCAAAAAATAGAAATGGAAGGAAAACTTCCAAACTCATTTTATGAAGCCAGCATCACCTTGAACCCAAAACCAGACAAGGCTCCCATCAAAAAAGAGAGGTATAGACCAAAATCCTTGATGAACACAGATGCGAAAATACTCAACAAAATACTAGCCA
>NW_026752134.1:0-1463 GCF_022355385.1 Mustela nigripes
ATGTGCTCAGTGTGCGGACAGCTGTCTGGGTGTTGGTCACGAGGTCCGGGCTCAGGTTGTCAGACAGTGCATTAGTGCCCAGGTTAGACTATATATTTTGGGTGCATTCGAGTGCCGTGTAGGTTCTTATCTGAAGAACTCCTCAGGATATTAAAAATGAGCCAGTCTGAGGCGTGTGCTCAGGCTTTTGTCTCTGGATTTTGAATCAGCGATGGCCGTTGAATGTCGGGGAGGCCTCATGGGCCGTGGACGAATCTTGCTCTCTGTGGATTTGGCCCGTACCAATTGTTTTTCGTCAATCTGTATGATGGGAGGACTCCTTTAAGGTTTGTTACCTCAGGTGTCCCACCAAAAGAGGAATTCCAAAGAGAGCCCTGGGGAAGAATGAAGGGACAACCCGAACTATGGTTAAAAATTGGGGCCTAGGGGCATGGACGCCCAATATGCTGTCTCTCCGTCCAGCCACTGAGAGGCCTTACCTGAGGCCTGGGCTCAGGCTGAGGGTCACAATGTGTGTTTGTGACCAATGTGGCCTGCAATCATGGGCGGGGCCTCTTGGGCCACACTGGTTTCAACGACATTGAACCTTGGACAACATGCCAACCACAAGGTTTCTTGCCATGGGGAAAGAGTTCTGATTTCTGCATCATTTTCAAACCCAGGCCGTGATTGGAGATAAGGTCTAGGTTCTGAAGCCTGAAAATCGAGATTGAGAAGAGATGACCACCTAAGGCCATTGTGGGTCCGATGTGCTCATTGTGCGGCCAGCTGACTGGGTGGGACAAGGAGGTACAGGCTCAGGCCGTGTCAGAAAGAGCATTAGTGACCAGGTCAGCCTATATATTTGGGGTACAGCCGAATGTCGTGCAGGTTGATCCTCATTTGTGGTTTCTGGGTAGTCCCAGAGGGCAATGTTTTTCTTCTGGAAGGCAGGCAGAGTGATGCATTGTAGTTCTGGATTGCCAAACTGGAGGACTTGTGGGCCAGAAGTCTGAGGACGGAAGTCCGAGAACCCAAGCTAGGCCTAGGTTTCTGGGTGAGGATATGGAAGGCAAAATCTACAGACCTGATCGAGATCTCGTGCATCTGAAGTCAGGGCGAAGATCAGACGATCGCTCAGGTTTGAAATTCTGTCCCTGATGGCCCCTTCTTGAAGGGGGGTTGGATCACGAGGCCATGGGTGTTTTCCCACGATGGGAGTTGTGAGAAGATTCTAACTGCAAAGATTGTTCTTCAGGACAATTGAGACCTGTTGGTTGGCTCCAGGAAAACGAATCCGAGCAGGGTTTAAGGATGGATGGCTGGGTATCCCACCTCGCATTCCAATTGTCTTCAAGCAACAAGTCAGGTTAGATCTGCTGGATCTGTGGGAGCAACCGAGGAGGCTGAGTTGAAATGGACACTCCTGTGGATGTGTCCTAATATGATTTTGTGTCTATGGAGACCTTGGAATGAAGCGGTGG
>NW_026752135.1:0-1463 GCF_022355385.1 Mustela nigripes
GTTGTCTGAAAACACAAACTTGGCTTACGTTTCGGGACATAGGTATGGCGGGACTGATCTACAGACCATGAGGAGAACTATTCGGGATATTAAAAAAGGGCGAGTGTGAGGCTCTTGCTCAAGTTTTTGTCTCTGGATATCGTGTCAATCATGGTCCTGAAATTCCGGGTGACTTCATGAGAAATGGACGAGTCTTACTCTCTGGGGGTTAGGCCTCGTCCAAAGAGTTTGGGGTCATTCTGTGGGATGGAAGAAGTCCGTTGTTCTGTTGTTGTTGATTTGTTTTGTTTTGTTTTTCAAACTCAGGTTGCTACCAAATGGGGGATTCCAGAGTAGAGCCCTGGGGAGGGGCGAATGAACAACCAGAAATCTGGTTAAAAATTGGGGCCTAGGGACATGTCAAGCGCATTATGACATCTAAGGGTCCAGCCACTGAGAGGACGTACTAGAGGACAGGACTCCCGCTGAGGGTCACAATGCGTGTTTATGCCCTCGTCGCACTCAAGAATGGGCGGAGCCTCAGTGTGAATGCTCGTTTCTCCTAAACTGAACGTTGGACAACATGCCAACCACAAGTTTTCTTGCCATGGGTAAGGAAGAGTTCTGATTTCTGCATCACAGTCACCCCTGGACAGTGATTGGAGATAAGGTCTAGGTTGTAAACCTGAAAACTGAGGTTGGGAAGAGATGATGACCTAAGGCCATGGCGGGTCTAATGTGCTCAGTGTGCGGTCAGCTGTCTGGGTGTTGGTCACGAGATTCGGGCTCAGGTTGTCAGAGAGTGCATTAGTGCCCAGGTTACACTATATATTTTGGGTGCATTCGAGTGCCGTGTAGGTTTTTATCTGAAGAACTCTTCAGGATATGAAGAATGAGTGAGTCTGAGGCGCGTGCTCAGGCTTTTGTCTCTGGATTTTGTATCAGGGTTGGCCGTTGAATGTTGAGGAGGCCTCATGGGCCATGGACGAATCTTGCTCTCTGTGGATTTGGCCCGATCCTAATTGTTTTTCGTCTATCTTTGGGATGGGAGGACTCCTTTCAGGTTTGTTACCTCAGGTGTCCCACCAAAAGAGGAATTCCAAAGCAGAGCCCTGGGGAAGAGTGAAGGGACATCCCGGACTATGGTTAAAAATTGGGGCCTTAGGGCATGGCAATCCCAATATGCTATCTCTCCATCCAGCCATTGAGAGGCCTTACCTGAGCACTGGGCTCAGGCTGAGGGTCACAATGTGTGTTTGTGACCAATGTGGCCCGCAGGCATGGGCTGGGCCTCAGGGGCCACACTGGTTTCAACTACACTGAACCTTGGACAACATGCGAACCACAAGGTTTCTTGCCATGGGGAAAGAGTTCTGATTTCTGCTACTTTTTCAAACCCTGGCCTTGATTGGAGATAAGGTCCAGTTCTGAAGCTTTAAAACCGAGGTTGAGAAGAGATGATGACCTAAGGCCATGGCGGGTCC
>NW_026752136.1:0-1463 GCF_022355385.1 Mustela nigripes
TGCAAACCCCTCTCATTCCTTCACATCCTGGGGATTTTTTTCATGGCCTAGCTGCCAAATGTTCCTAAGGCAAACCTGACAGCTTTGGGACTTTCACACACTCTCAAGTTAACAAAACAAAACAAACAGAAATAAGTAACAACATCAAAAGCAGCACCTCCCATCTCTGCTTTCGTTTGCTTTGTTAAGATAGGGGTATGTCAAAGCTTTGAAATAATTCCAACTCGCACTATCGATGAATATTATAATAAAATCAAAGTAATTAATACAACTTAAAATTCAGGAAGAGCAAATTTGTTTTGCTGGGGCATCTTGCTGACCACGCTCACAGGAAGAGTCCCTAAGTTTTCCATAAGTACTTTGAATTTCCTTCCACCTTCAGGCATTTTATGCTTTAAAGTTTTGTGGGAAATTTCTAACAATGGACCTGTCATTGGGAGTCTCCCCCAAGTAAAGAGAAGGGTAAGCCTGAGTGACACCGTATCTATCAAACTCCTTTTCTAAAGAGTAGACTAGAACCTAGAATATAAGATATTGTTCTTTCTATTAAAATCACTGCTTTCTATCCTATTACTTGAAAAAGTGAAGCAAAGATGGAACCACATTGCATTTCCCTAAAAACAGAGCAGGTTAGTCTCGGTGTGCAAGGATACAGACAAGCTGGTTGGAGCATTAATATGACCCTCCCACTTCATTATTTCTTGGTAAAAAGACAGGTCCTCAAGAACTTTAAGGTACCCACCCAATGATAAAGATTGTTTTTGATGTTCACTGAGGTTTAAATCAAGGAGAGCGTGTGGGGAGATTAATTACAATGATGGCTTCAGTGTGGGAAAGGCTGCTAGGGTACAGTTGAGTTAGCCCACCTCAGAACTGGTTTATTCTGACTCACTGGAACCTGTTTTATTAGCCCATAAGGAGCGTAATTATTAACTGACCTTTGTCTACCCTTGAAAGTTCGGTCCAAAAAATACACAGTTTAGTAAATTAAGCTAATTTAAGTTTATGATTGGGTTAACAGGATGCAAGTAGTAAAATTTACTCATACCATTCTAAAAATTCCTCCAGGGTTTTTTGTGGATATGTGTGAAACTACACTCCTTCCTCAATTTCACAACATTTCCTTGTATTTTTAAAAAAGGTATTTCTTGAGTCAACAGTAAGTCTTTCAGAAAACCCATCCCTAATATGAGAGAGAGGTGGAAAATATGTTTTAATAGAAAAGAACAGATTTTTGTGGGAAATGTGGAGTCAAGATGGCGGAGAAGTAGCAAGCTGAGACTGCTTCAGCTACCCGGAGATCAGCTAGATAGCTTATCTAAAGATTGCAAACACCTGAAAATCCATCGGCAGATCGAAGAGAAGAAGAACAGCAATTCTGGAAACAGAAAATCAACCACTTTCTGAAAGGTAGGACCGGCGGAGAAGTGAATCCAAAGCCACGGGAAGATAGACCCCGGGGG
>NW_026752137.1:0-1463 GCF_022355385.1 Mustela nigripes
TAAAGAAACAATCCTATAAATAACCATTTCATACCTACTTAAAAACTGCATAATACCACACTCCTAGATCCTCTCTGAATGCTCTAAAATAACCCTTCAAAGGAAATACATTTTTAAAAATAACAGATTTTTTGGCAAATAATTTAATAAAATAAAAGTTTCATTCATCTATGTAGATCATAATAAATGTTTTTAATAAGCATGGAATTATAACTCTGAAGTGTGCTAAAATGAAACCACCTGCTAAGGGTGAGAGTACAAAAATAAACATCATTTTTCCAAATAAGAGGAATTTATTACCTTTGAATCAAAGCATGTGGATTTGTTCAAACTGGCAATAAAGGAATATGGAGACACAAACCATAGAAAGTCGTATTTTAGATTTCTAAACGACTTCGAAGTGAAGAGTATACATTCACTTCTCACTTATTGCTCCTACATATTCATGAATTTGAGAGAAAAAATAGGCCCTGTGTGTCTTAGCAACTAATGGGATATATTTTGATATTTACATGCTTACACACATTATGTGTTATAGTCTTCTCTTTCACATGCTGTAAAAAGGTTAACAACCCCTTTTCTGCAGAGATCTGAAAATGTGAAACAGTGCCTGAGTAGCTGAGTTCATCTAATTCGAATTTCTTGCAGGTCTAAGTCCTATTGTTTTTCACTTGACTGCCTCCTTTTTCATCTGTCAATTCGTTACAAATTCTGGTACTGAAGAGAATACATTGGGGCTGGTGGCTCAGTGGGTTAAAGCCTCTGCCTTCAGTTCAGGTCATGATCTCAGGATCCTGGGATCGAGCTCCACATTGGGACATAATGCAACCACAGATAGTTTATATGGGAGCCCTTTGGGTGCTCTGGTGGATGAATGTTTTTAAATTAGTTTTTCCTGGACATGGGGAGTTAGAGACGAGAAGGGAGGTGGGGGAAATTGGAAGGGGAGCTTAAACATGAGAGACTATGGACTCTGAAAAACAATCTGACGGTTTTGAAGGGCAGGGGATTTGGAGGTTGGGGTACCAGGTGGTGGGTATCATAGAGGGCACTGCTTGCATGGAGCACTGGGTGTGGTGCAAAAAGAATGAATACTGTTATGCTGAAAATAAATAAAAAATAAATTATAAAAATATTAGTTTTTCGTAAACTACAAAAAAAAAGAAAAGCGCTCCCATTTATAGCGTACACTTTATGGTTCACAAAGCACGTGCCAACAATAAAAATAATGATGGGTTACCGTTGCACTTCATAGAAAAGGAGGTAGAGGGAAATTGAATGAAAGGGAATAACAAAGTAGGTTCATAAGTCAATCTTCCTTGTAAAAAAATTAACCTGAAAGTGCGTTTCTGCCACCTCTCTCCTGTGTGGTATGATAAAGAATGACCATGATACATAAATTATAGTTCAGGGTTTTGAATAGCATAATAGCTTTATACTAACACTTGAGCTTTTATTTTTTT
>NW_026752138.1:0-389 GCF_022355385.1 Mustela nigripes
TCGGGTCGTAGGTATTGCAGGACTGATCTACAGAACGTGAGGAGAACACTTCAGGATATGAACAAGGCGGCGAGTGTGAGACGCTTGCTCAAGATTTTGTCTCTGGATATTGTGTCACTGATGGCCGTGGAATGTCCGCGTGGCCCCATGGGCCATGGACGTGTCTTCCTCTCTGGGCATTTGGCCCGATCCCAAGAGTTTGGCGTTATTCTTTGAGATGGGAGGAGTCCGTTTTGTTTTGTTTTTACCTCAGGTGTCCCACCAAAAGAGAGTTTCCAGAGCAGAGCCCTGGGGAGGGGCGACTGGACAACCAGAAAGCTGGTTAAAACTTGGGGCCTAGGAGCATGGCAAGCCCATTATGACGTCTAATGGTCCAGCCACTGAGAGGA
>NW_026752138.1:489-1463 GCF_022355385.1 Mustela nigripes
GTCTCTGGATATTGTGTCACTGATGGCCGTGGAATGTCCGCGTGGCCCCATGGGCCATGGACATGTCTTCCTCTCTGGGCATTTGGCCCGATCCCAAGAGTTTGGGGTTATTCTTTGAGATGGGAGGAGTCCGTTTTGTTTTGTTTTTACCTCAGGTGTCCCACCAAAAGAGAGTTTCCAGAGCAGAGCCCTGGGGAGGGGCGACTGGGCAACCAGAAAGCTGGTTAAAACTTGGGGCCTAGGGGCATGGCAAGCCCATTATGACGTCTAATGGTCCAGCCACTGAGAGGACTTACTAGAGGACAGGACTCACGCTGAGGGTCACAATGCGTGTTTGTGCCCTCTTCGTACTCAAGCATGGGCGGGGCCTCATGCTGAAAGCTGGTTTCTCCTACACTGAACGTGGGACAACATGCCAACCACAAGGTTACTTGCCATAGGGAAGGAGGAGTTCTAATTTCTGCATCACATTCACCCCTTGGCGGGGTTTGGAGTTAAGGTCTATGTTCTGAAGCCTGAGAAGCTAGATTGGGAATAGATGACGAGCTAAGGCCATGGCGGGTCTGTTGTGCTCAGGGTGCGGTCAGCTGTCTGGGTGTTGGTCAGGAATTCCGGGCTCAGGCTGTGTCAGACAGTGTAGTAGTGCCCAGATTTGTCGATATAATTTGTGTACAGAAGGGTGCCGTGTAGGTCTATCCTCATTTCGGGTGTCTGGGAAGCTCCATAGGGCAACATTTTGTTTCTTATCTGGAGGGCAGGCAGAGTGCTGCCTTGTGCGTCCAGAATTGCCAAACGTGAGGTCTTGGGGGCCAGGAGTGTGAGGACGGATGTTGGAGGACAGAAGTTTCACATAGGTTTAAGGGCGAGGGCAAGGCCGGCACACTCTGCAGAGCTGAATCGAGAAGTTGTGCATCTGAATTCAGGGCGAGGATCAGACGTTGGCTCAGGTTGGAGTTCCTGTCCATGATTTCCCC
>NW_026752139.1:0-1462 GCF_022355385.1 Mustela nigripes
GTTCCCTGCGGCAGCTTGGCCATTTGCAAAATCAGAAATTGTAAAAGAACAAACAGGAGACAATATGCCATATTTTATGGATTTTAAGATGCCCCTCCCCTCCCATTTTCTTTCACATCTCCAATGTCAGGAATTGTCTTATAGTTGGAGCTGAGCAGGTGGAAGTCCCTATAAAGTAACCACAGCTTGACCCTGTGCCATGTGGTTACTGCTCCTAGGGCACAACTGATCATCTACATCCCTTGGCATGCCAAGCCACAGGCCTTTTGAGGACCATTTAAAGAAAGAAAATAAACTGGTTATTATATGAAAATCTCAGATAAGGAAAAAAATAAGAAAAAAAAAAGAGAAACCCCACCAGCATCAAACCAAGCAGAATGGAGGGGTGGCAATTTGGATGACCTCAGAATACTTTTATAAGAAGTGCAGCATGCAAAACAATCTTGAGAAAGGAGAACAAAGCTGGAGGTATCAGTTTCTTGGATTTCAAGATATACTACAAAGTTATAGTAAACAAAACAGTAGGGTACTGGGAGAAAATATATGCATAAATCAATGGGAACAGAATAGAGAGCCCAGAAATAAATCCACAATTATACGGTCAATTAATCTTTGACAAAGGAGGCAAGAACGTGTAACAGAAGAAAGTCTCCTCAAAAACAGTGTTGGGAAAACTAGAGAGCCATATGCAAAAGAATGAAACTAGACCACATTCTTTTACCATACACGTAAAGAAACTCAAAACGAATCAAAGATCTAAATGTGAAATCTGAGGTGTGCCGCCTGGCTCAGCCTGTACAGCATGCGACTCTTCTCTTGAGGCTGTGAGTTTAGGTCCCACATTCAGTGTAAAGCTTACTTAAAAAAAATTAAATGAATAAATGAGAGACATGAAACCATAAAACTCCTAAAAGGCAATAAGCAGTAATCACTTGGAGATTGGTTTTAGCAACATTATTTGTGGATATGTCTGCTTAGGCAAGGGAAACAAGAACAAAAATAAATTATTAAGACTACAACAAAATAAAAAGCTTTTTCACAGTAAGGGAAACCCGCAACAAAACCAAAAAGGAACCTACAGAGTGGGAGAAGATAGTGGTGAATGATAAATATAATTAAGGATTAATAACCAAAATATGTAAAGAACACACACACACACACACACACACAAAACCCCAAAAAACCCAAACCCCAACATATAATCCAATTGAAAAATGGGCAGAGGACTTAATAGACATTTTTCCAAAAAATACATACAGACATCCAATAGACATGTGAAAAGATGCTCAATATCACTCATCATCAGGAAAACCACAGGGAGATCTATCACCTTATACTTGTCAAAATGGCTAGTATTAAAAAGACAAGAAAGAACAAGTGTTGGCCAGGATGTGGAGAAAAAGGAACCTCTGTACATTTTTAGTGGGAATGTAAATTGGTGCAACAACTGTGGAAAACAGAA
>NW_026752140.1:0-1462 GCF_022355385.1 Mustela nigripes
AGTAGCTGAAAAACAGGATGTCCGCAATGAAATTTATATTTGGGGAGTGGCTTTCTCAATCTTTTATTTTGTATATCCTCTAGATTTGTATATAATCTATAATTTTATATTCTTGTTTCACTGGTTTTGGAGAGAGTAAAGAGATAAGGGAGATGTTTAATGTGAATATTGCAGGAAAAGAGGACAGCCACATAAAAAGAGAAAATATTCCATAAATTGAACAAATTCAATAGAAGTAACTTAGAGTCAGAAAGAACTTGAAAATATTTAAACAAACCTCTATCTCATATGTGTACCTAAGTACCAATGACAAATTCTGGGATATTACAAAGCACATGTGTCTCTTTGTTCAGAATTAGGTTTGCTCAAATTTCATTTACTTCTTAAAAGAGGAATCTCTATTACTATTTATTTATATCTTTATTTGCAACTATCTGAATTGATATCCATTACTTTATAAAAGAAGCACATATCCTGCTTTTTTTGGTATTTATTGACACAAGTATTTAGAATATTTTCTAAATATTTGAAACTTCATCACCTGTTACTAAATTAGTTTAAATCAACCAATTATTATATAATTGATAATGAGGATCTCAGATATATTCAGAATTAAAGTAATCTCAGATAAATTGTCAAAAGGACTTTTGGTGGTTCTAATAAAAAATCTGAGCAAGAAGAACATAACTGGCCAATCTATGTGAGTTCCCCTTATAAAAAATTAGTATTACTTTACAGTTTTAGTTCTGTTTATGAATTTTATTTTGCATGATGTATTAAGCCGTTGTCTCAGCTCAGTAGATATGATAGTATTAATTAAGTAAAGAGACTTAAAAAAAAGGATGAACTTTACCAAACTTAATGAGAGAGATTAGAAATTGTATATTTATATATTTGTCTACTCCATACTTATTTTTAAGTGTCGTAATACAGAGAACAGAAACTTTAGAAACTATCAAAACAGAGTCCATTAAAAAAAATCTAGAATGTTATAACTCCAGGAATGTTTATTTTTAATAAGCTATGTAACATCTTCTCATCCATTAGCACCCTCAGAAAGTAAATGTAAACCTTTTCAGACACAGCCATCTGTCTTAGAATATTTTAATATTATTCATGTATTACCCTCTGAAAAACATCAAAGGATCACATTATCTGGAAGTAAGTAGAAATACAAAAGAGTCTAATAGCTTCCATTGGTTTAAGAAAAAAAAAAACTAACTAACTATGTGGGGAATATGTGAAAGATGAATACATAAAAGATTAAGTGAACATCTTATAAACAATTAGTGAAATACTATTGAGTCACCATATTCAAATGCAAAATAGATATATGAGAAACAGAATGCATAAGCCTATTATGGGGATTAATTTCATACTCAAAGTTGTTGGTGAGGATATGATGAATCTAAGCTGAAAAACTTCTTTAAAGTCTAGAAAAACCATCTGGTTGCCTTGGAGA
>NW_026752141.1:0-599 GCF_022355385.1 Mustela nigripes
CCCCCCACCTTCAAGAAGGGGCCATCAGGGACAGAATGTCCAACCTGAGCAATCGTTTGATCCTCGCCCTGTCGTCAGATGCACGAGATCTCGATTCAGGTCTGTAGATTGTGCCTGACATATCCTCACCCAGAAACCTAGGTCTAGCTTGGCTTCTCAGACTTCCGTCCTCAGACTACTGGCCCACAAGCCCTCCTGTTTGGCAAACGAGAACTACAACGCAGCACTCTGCCTGCCCTCCAGAAGAAAAACATTGCCCTCTGGGGCTACCCAGAAAACCCAAATGAGCATGAACCTGCACGCCATTCTGCTGTACCCCAAATATATAGGCTCACCTGGGCACTAAAGCCGTTTGTGGCACACCCTGAGCCTGGACCTCCAGGTCCCACCCAAACAGCTGGCCGCACACAGAGCACATCGGACCCGTCATGGCCTTAGTTCCTCATCTCTTCTCAACCACGGTTTTCAGGCCTACACACCCTCCAGGCTCAGGCTTCTGGAGCCAAACATGAAGACTGGGCTTGCCCTCTCCAGGGGAATTGTATGTGCCCATTCCAATGGCCACAACCCTACTAATAGGATAAACCTCCAAAGTCCCT
>NW_026752141.1:699-1462 GCF_022355385.1 Mustela nigripes
TTGGATGCGAGGTGGGCTACCCAGCCATCCATCCTTAGAACCCTGCTCGGAATCATTGTCCTGGAGCCAACCAACAGGTCTCAATTGTCCTGCAGAAGAATCTTTGTAGTTGGGAACTTCTCACAACTCCCATCGTGGGAAAACCCCCAAGGCCTCGTGATCCACCCCCCACCTTCAAGAAGGGGCCATCAGGGACAGAATGTCCAACCTGAGCAATCGTTTGATCCTCGCCCTGTCGTCAGATGCACGAGATCTCGATTCAGGTCTGTAGATTGTGCCTGACATATCCTCACCCAGAAACCTAGGTCTAGCTTGGCTTCTCAGACTTCCGTCCTCAGACTACTGGCCCACAAGCCCTCCTGTTTGGCAAACGAGAACTACAACGCAGCACTCTGCCTGCCCTCCAGAAGAAAAACATTGCCCTCTGGGGCTACCCAGAAAACCCAAATGAGCATGAACCTGCACGCCATTCTGCTGTACCCCAAATATATAGGCTCACCTGGGCACTAAAGCCGTTTGTGGCACACCCTGAGCCTGGACCTCCAGGTCCCACCCAAACAGCTGGCCGCACACAGAGCACATCGGACCCGTCATGGCCTTAGTTCCTCATCTCTTCTCAACCACGGTTTTCAGGCCTACACACCCTCCAGGCTCAGGCTTCTGGAGCCAAACATGAAGACTGGGCTTGCCCTCTCCAGGGGAATTGTATGTGCCCATTCCAATGGCCACAACCCTACTAATAGGATAAACCTCCAAAGTCCCT
>NW_026752142.1:0-1462 GCF_022355385.1 Mustela nigripes
AAGAGATGATGACCTAAGGCCATGGCAGGTCTGTTGTGCTCAGTGTGCGGTCAGCTGACCTGTTGTTCACGAGGTCCAGGCTAAGGTTGTCAGACAGTGCATTAGTGACCATTTTAGACTATATATTTTGGGTGCATTCAAGTGCCGTGTAGGTTCTTATCTGAAGAACTCTTCAGGATATGAAGAATGAGCGAGTCTGAGGCGCGTGCTCAGGTTTGTCTCTGGATTTTGTATCAGCGATGGCCGTGGAATGTTGGGGAGGCCTCATCGGATATGGACGAATCTTTCTCTCTTTGGACTTGGCACGATACCAATTGTTTTTCGTCAATCTGTGGGATGGGAGGACTCCTTTCAGGTTTGTTACCTCAGGTGTCCCACCAAAAGAGGAATTCTAAAGCAGAGCCCTGGGGAACGTGAAGGGACAACCTGAACTATGTTTAAAACTTGCGGTCCAGGGGCATGGCAAGCCCAATATGCTATCTCTCCATTCAGCCACTGAGAGGCCTTACCTGAGGTCTGGGCTCAGGCTGAGGGTCACAATGTGTGTTTGTGACCAATGTGGCCCGAAAGCATGGGCGGGGCCTAACGGGCCACACTGGTTTCAAGTACACTGAACCTTGGACAACATGCCAACCACAAGGTTTCTTGCCAGAGTTCTGATTTCTGCATCATTTTCAAACCCGGGCCGTGATTGGAGATAGGGTCTAGCTTCTGAATCCTGAAAACCGAGATTGAGAAGAGATGACGACCTAAGGCCATTGCGGGTCCGATGTGCTCAGTGTGCGGCCTGCTGTCTGGGTGGGGCCAGGAGGTCCAGGCTCAGGTGTTTCAGAAAGGGCATTAGTGTCCAGGTCGCCTATATATTTGGGGTACAGCCGAATGGTGTGCAGGTTGATCCTCATTTAGGGTTTCAGGGAAGCCCCAGGGGGCAATGTTTTTCTTCTGAAGGGCAGGAAGAGTGCTGCAATGTAGTTCTGGATTGCCAAACTGGAGGCCTTGTGGGCCAGTTGTTTGAGGACGGAGGTCTGAGAACCCAAGCTAGGCCTTGGTTTCCTGGTGAGGATATGGCAGGCACAATCTACAGACCTGAATCGAATTCTCGTGCATCTGAAGTCAGCGCGAGGATCTTCTTGAAAGGGGGGTGGTTCATGATGCCATAGGGGTTTTCCCACGATGGTTGTTGTGAGAAGCTCCCAACTGCAAAGATTCTTCTGCAGGACAATTGAGATTGTTGGTTGGCTCCAGGACAAGTTTCCGAGCAGGGTTCTAAGGATGGATGGCAGTGTACCCGACCTCGCATTCCAATTTTCTCCAAGCAACAAGACAGGTTAGATCTGCTGGATCTGGGGAACAACCCGAGGAGACTGAATGGAAATGCACAATCCCGGTGATGTGTCCTAATATGATTTTGTGTCTATGGAGACCTGGAATGAAGCGGTGGCCCTGGGGCCCTGAAGGGTTC
>NW_026752143.1:0-1461 GCF_022355385.1 Mustela nigripes
GATCAAGGTTAGATTTATGGTCATGGTCTGGGTCAGGGTCATGGTGACGTCTAGGGCCAGTGTCAGGTTTACGGTCAGGATCAGGTATTGGTTTAAAGTCCACATTCGCGTCAGGGACACGGTTATGTAGTGGTCATTGTTAGGGTCATGGTTAGGTTTAGGGTCAGGGCCAGGGTCAGGTTTAGGGTCAGGGTCTGGTATAGGCAATGTTCAGGGTTAGGGTTATGATCTTAGTCAGGTATAAGGTCAGGGTTATTGTTAAAGTTTAGAGTTAGTGTTAGGGTTAGCGTTAGGTTGACTGTTAGGGTTAGAACTTGTTAAGGTCAGGGTCCGTGGTAGGGTTAGGGGTTAGTGTTAGATTTGGGTTCAGCGATAGGATTTGGGGGAGGGCCCGTGTTAGTGTCAGGGTCAGGGTTAAATTTAGGGTTAGTGTTAGGGTCAGGCTCACAGTCAGGGTACGTTTAGTGTTCAGGTAATGGTCGGGGTCACTGTTAGGGTCAGGGTTAGATTTATGGTCATGGTCTGGGTCAGGGTCAGGGTGAAGTTTAGCGCCAGTGTCAGGTTTGCTGTCAGGTTCAGGTATTGGTTTAAAGTCCACATTCATGTCAGAGACAGGATTGTGTAGTGGTCAGTGTTAGTGTCATGGTTATGATAAGGGTCAGGGTCAGGGTCAGGTGAAGTTCAGGGCCAGTGTCAGGTTTAGGGTCAGGCTTTGGTTTAGGGTCAATGTTCGGTTCAGTGTCACAGTTAGGTTTGTCGGTAGGTTTTGGGATTGGGGTTAGGGTTACAGTTGGAAGTAGGGTTATGGTTAGGGTTAGGGTTAGACAGCGTAAGGTCAGTGTTAGGGTTTGGTTTAGGGTTTGGGTTAGTTTTAGGGTCAGGGTCAGCATTAGGTTTAGGTTCAGGGTCCGTAGAGGGTCATGGTTAGAGTTACCTTTAAGTTTAGGGTTAGTGTCAGGCTCACACTCACGGTCCGTTGTAGGGTTAGGGTCAGGGTTAGGTCAGCGTCAGGGTTAGTATTAGGGTCAGGGTCAGGGTCATGGTAACATATGAGTCTTGGTTACGGGAATATGAGCGTTAGGTTTAAGTTCAGGGTCCACATCAGGGTCAGGTCAGTGTCGGCTTAGGTTTAGGTTTAGGGTTCAGGTGAGGATCACAGTCAGTGTCAGGGTGAGGTTTGTTGGTTACTTTTGGGGTTAGAACCGCTCCTGTGTATGGACCCATCCTTTTCAGGGTCTCAGGATAAACCCTGGGCAGAAGCGTGTAGACCCTCCACCCAACCCACTTACCCAGCCTTAACCTGGGGTATGAACATGAGTTGCACACCAGACATATAACCCCTCATCAGCCTGAACATGCCTGGGTCTTCTCCACCCACGTTGGCATGGCCAGCTCTTCTTTACACACAGACTCACAAACACCCAGAGGCACACACACACACACACACACACACACACACAC
>NW_026752144.1:0-1461 GCF_022355385.1 Mustela nigripes
ACCTAAACCTAAACCTAAGCCTGACACTGACCCTGATGTGGACCCTGAACCTAAACCTAACTCTGACATTACCGTAACCATGACTTAAACCTAACCAGGACCCTGACCCTGACCCTAATCCTAACCATGACGCTGACCTAACCCGCACCCTAACCCTACACCTGACCGTGACTGTGAGCCTGACGCTAACCCTAAACCAAAAGGTAACTCTAACCATGACCCTCTACGGACCCTGAACCTAAACCTAACGCTGACCCTGACCCTAACACTAACCCCTACCCTAAACCAAACCCTAACCCTGACCTTACGCTGTCTAACCCACCCGAACAATAACCCTACTTCTAAATCTAACCCAAACCCCATCCCAACCCCTACCGCCAGAACCTAAGTGTGACACTGAACCGAATATTGACCCTATACCAAAGCCTGACCCTCAAACTGACCCTGGCCCTGACCTTCATCTGACCGTGACCCTGACCCTAATCCAAACCATGACACTAACACTGACCACTAAAAAAACCTGTCCCTGACCCGAATGTGGATTTTAAACCAACCTGAACCTGACCCTCAACCTGACACTGGTGCTAAACTTCACTCTGAGCCTGACCCAGACCATGACCATAAACCTAACCTTAACCCTAACAGTGACCCTGACCCTGACCTGAAAATTAAACCTGACACTGACTGTGAGCCTGACCTTAACTCGGACCATAAATGTAACCCTGACCCTGACGCTGACACTGGCCCTCCTCAAATCCTATCGCTGATCGTAACCATAACACTAACCCCTAAACCTACCACGGACACTGACCCTAACAAGTTCTACCCTAACAGTCAACCTAACGCTAACCCTAACACTAACCCTAAACTTAAACAATAACCATGACCCTATACCTGATAATATCATAACCCTAATCCGAAACATTGCCTATACCAGACCCTGACCCTAAATCACCCTCGCCCTGACCCTAAACCTAACCATGACCCTTACAATGACCACAACATAACCCTGTCCCTGACCCGAATGTGGACTTTAAACCAATACCTGATCCTACCGTAAACCTGACACTGGCCCTAGACTTCACCCTGACCCCGACCCAGGCAAATACCATAAACTTAACTCTGACTCAAACAATGACCCTGATCCCTGAACCTAACACTAAACCGGACACTGAATGTGAGCCTGACCCTACTCTAACCCTAAATGTAACCTTGACAGTGACAATAACATGGGCTCTGATCCGAAACCTAATGCTGAACCTAACCCTAAAACTAACCCCTAACATTATCCCTGACACTGACCCTAACCAGGTCTAATCCTAACCCTCAACCTACCTCTAACCCTAACCCTAACCCCACTTAACAATTATCCTGACCCTCTCCCTGAACCTGATCATAACCCTAACTCTGAACATTGCCTACATCAGAACTTAACCTTAAAACTGACCCTGGCCTTGACCT
>NW_026752145.1:0-1461 GCF_022355385.1 Mustela nigripes
TAATTAATTTATTTATTATAGAGAAAGAGAGCACTTGCAAGCATGCATAGGGGAGAGGAGAGAGGGGCAGAGGGAGGAGGAGAGAGAGAATCCTCAAGTTGACTCCATGCTGGCCCACAGCCCCACGTGGAGCCCAATCTTACAATCTTGAGATCATGACCTGAGCCGAAATCAAGAGTCTGAGGCTTAACCAACTGACCCACCCAGATGCCCCGTGAAGCACGTAGTACTTTAAATCAGTGGGGAAGGGATGCACAGGTGTTGAAACAACAGTCCAGTTTGCAGACTTTGTCAACATAAAAGAAAAGAACATGAAGTGGTTTAAAGTTTGAATTCTGGAGCCAGTCTGCCTGGATTCAAACCCCAGGTCTACCAAATGCTAGATAGAAGACATCTCACCAGTAAATTTACCTCCCTGATGCAGTCCCAACATCTGTAAAATGAGAATAATATGATATTTCTTCTTATAGCCTTCAGGCAAAGGTTAAATAAATTAATATTTGTGAAGCAAAAATTACATCAAAAACGACTATATCACTCTTAGCTATAACTACTATTTTTTCCTATTTTATTTTATATCACCAAATATACTTGCCAGATGTTATTCTCATTAAATGACAGTACATTTAATCTCTGAAGACCTTCAAGAAGAATCAGTCTTTTATACAACATGTGATAATCAATGCATTAACAACAGGATTAGCATCATATATGTATAAATATCTAAAATATCTTTATTTTGTCTTTAAGCCATTTATAATTTTTATTCATAATTTGCTTTGTAAAAATACATTAACAATCTTTAAAAAGGCAAATATCTGAAAGATTTTGCTTATGCACTCAAGAAATATGAGAAAAAGTAACTTAAAATCTGGGATAACAATTATTATCAACAATCCCACTATGTTTCAAAAGCCAAGAGGAAAATGAAATAGAAAGTATCATAAATAGTCTGTATACTTCATGAACCAAGTAGGAGCCAGGAAAATACTATTAATGTGTTCATTTCCATAGATATTAGCTTGCAGCTCCATCAACAGCTGAATATTCATGAAGCAAGTTGGATGCAGGTAAATGAGAAAACTGCCCTTACAGGAAAAACAGCAATTATAACAACAACAAAAATTTATGTATTTTTTCCTGACCTGGCTTATGTAAAATAACAAAGAAAAAGCTAATGTCCGTTCAAAACTTTATGAATTTTGTTATATAACCACAAAGATGCAACAGATTTGCTTACAGCTCCAAAATAGCAAATACCCTCTAATACCAGTACTTTCTTTATTTCAGAACACTTAAATCATCCTAGATCCTCAAGAAGCAGCCTTAATAGGATGTAGATGAAATTGTCCCTAGGCTGAGTGCACATTACTAACACGGGTTAGGGCAATTATTTGCAGAGCTTAGAGCTTGGAAATGCAAACAATATAAAGAACAAACTAAACAGTAAACTAAAATCTA
>NW_026752146.1:0-1461 GCF_022355385.1 Mustela nigripes
TGTGGAGACGAGGTTTGTTCTGATGGGTGGCTCAGGAAAACCCCAATGCTGGTATTGGAATCCAGGGTTTTGAGGAGACATGCCTGTAAACCAAAGCAATGGATCCGATTTTGGCCTAGGGTCCTGTCTTTTTCTATCTTCTTCTCTGGGGAAATCCTTCTAGGGTATGAGTGGAGTTAGATGCTCAGCTGGTGTCAGACTGCCCTTTTTTATCCCGGGCGGCCTATACTATTAGCATGGCCTCAGGGACTTTGGAGGGTTCTCCTAATATGTATGATTTTGGAACTTTGAGGACAGAAGTCTGAAAACACAAACTTAGCTTATGTTTGGGGACGTAGGTATGGGAGGCCCGTTCTACAAACCATGCGAAGGCAACTTCAGGATATGAAGATAGTGCGAGTCTGAGGCGCTTGCTTCGGCTTTTGTCTCTGGATTTTGTACCAGCAATGGCCATGGAATGTTGGGGAGGCCTCATGGGCCATGGACGAATTTTGCTCTCTGTGGATTTGGCCAGATCCCAATTGTTTTTCGTCAATCTGTTGGATGGAGGATTCCTTTCAGGGTTGTTACAGCAGGTGTCCCTCCAAAAGAGGAATTCCAAAGCGAAGCCCTGGGGAAGAGTGAAGGGACAACACGAACTATGGTTTAAAATTGGGGCCTAGGGGCATGGCAAGCCCAATATGCTGTCTCTTCATCCAGCCACTGAGAGGCCTTATCTGAGGACTGGGCTAAGGCTGAGGGTCACAATGTGTGTTTGCTACCTATCTGGAACGCGAGCAATGGCGGGGCCTCAAGGGACACTCTGGTTTCCACTACACTGAACGTTGGACAACAAGCCAACCACAAGTTTTCCTGCCTTTGGGAAGGAGTTCTAATTTCTGCATCATTTTCAAACCTGGGCAGTGATTCGAGATAAGGTCTAGGTTGTGAAGCCTGAAAACTGAGGTTGGGAAGGGATAACGACCTAAGGCCATGGGGGGTCTGAAGTTCTCAGTTTGTAGCCAGCTGTCTGGGTGGGCTTAGGATGTCCAGGCTCAGGCTGTGTCAGAAAGGGCATTATTGCCCAGGTCATCCTATATATTTTGTGTATAGCCAAGTGTCGTGCAGGTTGATCTTCATTTGTGGTTTCTAGGTAGCCCCAGAGTGCAATGTATTTCTTCTGCAGGGCAGGTAGAGTGCTGCATTGTAGTTCTAGATTGCCAAACTGAAGGGCTTGTGAGCCAGTAGTCTGGGAACAGAAGTCTGAGGACACGAGCAAGGCTTAGGTTTCTGGGTGAGGACATGGCAGGCACAATCTACAGACCTGAACCGAGATCTCGTGCATCTGAAGTCAGGGTGAGGATCAGACGATCGCTCAGGTTGGACCTTATGTCCCTGATGGCCCCTTTATGAAGGGGGGGGATCATGTGGCCATGGGGGTTCTCCTACGATGGGAGTTCTGAGAAGCTCCCAACTGCAAAG
>NW_026752147.1:0-1461 GCF_022355385.1 Mustela nigripes
GAGATCATGACCCAAGCCAAAGGCAGTCACTCAATGGACTGAGCCACTGAGGTGCCCCCCTATTATTGGCTTATTTCACTATTGTATTTCAAAAGAATATAAGCTCTTTGTGGTCAGGTATTTTATATGTTTTATTAATTGAAGTATTCTCAGAAAGGTAGCTGGCAGATTGTAAGGGCTCACTAAACTGTATTTTGTTGTTATCACTGGGCACCTTTATGGGCTTTACCTCTTACGCTAGAAGTGTATCCTTCAGATGTAAGCAATAAGAATAGAGCCCTGCTGCCTGTTCAAATGAGTAAAAAGCCTGTATTAAGTGGATATTTTAAAAGCTAAATGAATGGCTTAATAGTTGTGTATAGGGGGAAAGGGAACATATTTTCCACGGTTTAGAAGTGGAGTTCTTTTATAGAGTTCTTGTACAAGCCGACACTATTGAACGATAATGGGCAGTTGTACATTACAATTATATAAACACTTTGGTAATTTATATCCTTTTTTTGTAATTCATGACTGGATCATTTAATTCCTTAGGAGTATTATAGCATTTTAACTTTTCCTGGTCAATAAACTTATTGGGATTGCTACCTTTTTTATTCAGATGGAGAAATTGAAAAATTTAATCTAAATAAAGTGTTATTGATTGTGTTGTTTTCTAGGAATGAGTCGCACATGCTAGTTTAAAAGTTTTGTTAAATTCCCAAGTCTGTCACAGATAAAAGCCTTTTGTAGATTAGTAACTTGATCGAAACAGAAAAGTTATGTAACACTCAATTGTTATACTATCTTTGTTTCCATCTTGCATTGTAATAACACCCATCTTAACTCTATTTAAGACAAGTCATCGCCAGATGGCTTTCTGGCATTGATTGCATGATATGAAATCTAATATAACTAAAAGTTTTTGGTTTTAGTAGCATATAAATCAATTTATAAAAAAATATATATGTGAATAAAGATAAAGTTTTAAATTATTTGGCAATAGCAAACTAAACTATTTTTTGTAAATTTTTATTTTCTATCATTTCATTGAGCTCTTTTGCAATAAGAAACAAGTTACAAAAAAATTAAGGTTTATTTACCCCAATTCAAAATTATTAGGAATATAATAATAGAGGTTGAAGTATTTAAAATATTGAACCCGAAATATTTTATTAGGTAAATTCATGAATGCTGAGCATTCACTGTTAAAATATACTAATACTATTGATAGAGTGGTAGAAGCCTAAAATCATATATTTATTAAATATTTATATCCATGTCTTTTCATGGTGTGGAAATTCATTTCTCTAGCATTAAATAATATTCCATTGTTTGCATGTACTACACTTTATTTGACCTTTCACCTATGGAAGGATATCGTGGTTGCTTCCAAGCTTTTGTCAGTTATCAATAAAACTGCTATAGACATCTGTGTGGGTATAGACTTCATCTTCTTTGGATAAATACCAAGAACTGCTA
>NW_026752148.1:0-1461 GCF_022355385.1 Mustela nigripes
ACTTTTAGCATTATACTGTCTAGTTCCATCCATGTTATTGCAAATGGCAAGATTTCAGTCCTTTTTTATGGCTGAATAATATTCCATTGGATATACATACCACTTATTCTTTATTCATTCATCAATTGAAAAAATACTTGGGGTCTTTCCATATCTTAGCTTTATAAATAATGCTGCTATGAACATAGGGGTGCTGGTATCACTTTGATTAAGTTTTCTTATATTCATTGGATAAATATACACCAATAGGATTGTTGGATCACAAAGGACTTCTATTTTTAAATTTTATGGAAATTCCATACTGTTTTCTAGTATGGCTGTATCAGTTTGCATTACCACCAACAGTTCACAATTGTGACTTTTTCTTTTCTTTTTTTTTTAAAAGATTTTATTCATTTGACAGAGAGAGATCACAAGTAGAGAGAGAGAGGATGGAGCAGGCTCCCCGCCTAGCAGAGAGCCCAATGTGGGACTTGATCCCAGGACCCTGAGATCATGACCTGAGCTGAAGGAAGAGGCTTAACCCACTGATCCACTCAGACAGCCCCCACAAGTGTTACTTTTCCACATCCTCTCCAACACCTTTTTTTTCTTGTAGTGTTGATTTTAGCCATTCTAACAGGTGTGAGGTAGTGTCTCTTTCTAGTTTTGCTTTGCAATTTCCTGATGATACATGGTGATGGACATCTTTTCATGTATCTACTGAACATTTGAATGTGTTCTTTGGGGAAACACTTGTTCATGTCTTCTATCCATGTTTTTATTGGAT
This sequence comes from Mustela nigripes, assembly GCF_022355385.1. NCBI lineage: Eukaryota > Metazoa > Chordata > Mammalia > Carnivora > Mustelidae > Mustela > Mustela nigripes. Next base: position 770 of record NW_026752148.1, read on the forward strand.
TATTTGTTTTTGGATGTTGACTAAAAACTGGATATTAAGTAAAAAACAAGACAGGTTTCCTTGAGCTTAAATGTTATTTGCATGAGTATCATTAACAGGAAAAAATATGCATATGTGTATGTACAAGTGTGTTTATGTATACATCTATCTATCTATCCTCTATCCCTATCTTCTAATTGTGGTAAATCCTGTAAGGTGCAGAATGGGATAGTCTGAGGAAATACGCTGCTGGATATGTTGGGTAAGCAAATTTAATTGCACTCAGATGCATTGGATATAAGTGAATCACTCAAATGAGTTATTTAATATTATATAGAAACAAATTAAAATTTTATATAGTTGAAAATAATAGGTAGTTAAAATAATTTTGTTGTTTTTTGTTTTTGTGTCTTTTTTTGTTTATATATACTATGGTGTGAATGTTTGTGTCTCTCGAAATCATATTATGAAATCTAACTCTGGAAATGATAGTATTAAAACGTAGGGGCCTTTGGGAGGTGATTAGGTCATAAGTGGGAGTACAGTCCTTTTAAAGGAGACCCCAGAGAGTTCTCTTGCTTCATTCATCGTGTAAGTATACAGTGAGAAGATAGCCATCTATGAGGAAGTGGGCTCTCCCTGGATCTGCCCATTCCTTAATCTTGTACTTCTCAGTTCTAGAACTGTGAGAAATAAATTCCTGTTCTTTATAA
>NW_026752149.1:0-1460 GCF_022355385.1 Mustela nigripes
CTGGACTGTGGATTTGAGAAATGGAAAGCACTCATACATTGATTGGCACTGGGCCTCGGGCTGCTCTCTTCATGGACCCCACATTCTACTTAAAGAGGTTCTCCCGGGGTGTGGATATTTGAAACCTTTCATTTTCTAGCAACAGCACTGTGTCCTGGCTGAATTCCCAACCCCATGACCATGAGCAGAATAATGTGGTTGTTTTATGCCATTCCTTTGGGGGGAATACCTACTCAAAGGAACCCCCCCAGGAATACAAACATGAATGCATAAATGGTTTTTTATTTATCTGTTTTGTACAAAATTCTAATGCTTTTGCATTTTCTCCTCCTATTTGACACGCAGAGGTGTGAACTTGTTTTCCAGTTGTTTCCTATTTCTGTACATATCTACTGATATGTTTAAGAAGTTTCCCATCACAGTGGGGCCAAAATTCTCCATTTTTAATGCTCCAGTGTACCATTGCCTGTTTCCTCCATACTGGTTCAACTACCTGGATATTCTATGGAGAAAATGTGGCCCTAACCATATTAATGCGATTTTTTCTGTCTCCTGAAGAGCTTATTTGATTGACTATGTCTAGAAAGTTACAGTGAATCAGCAACGATGGGCACTGGTGCCGTGTGGATTTTATCTTCTTCTTTTGAAAGATGTTATTATTTGCAGAGAGAAAGGCCATGGGCATGCACATGAGCGCGTGTGTAATCGTGGCACAGGGAGATGCAGAGAGAGGATTTCAAGCACACCCACACTTAGCGCTAAGCCTCGCGTGGGGTTGGATCTCATGAACCCGAGTCAAGCCCTGAGCTGACATTCAGAGTCCCAGGATAACCAGGCACCTGGAATATACGCAATTTTTTTTTTTTTACCATGTATTGCAATTACTTCATTGTAACCATGCCATGTCTCTTGGTTTTGTTCTAAAAGTTTTCCTTGTTTCATGTATTTGGGGGCTGGTTCCTTCCCTTTCCATTGCTCCTTTTCGTAAACAGAACAAGATCATGTATTACCCATCTATGTACCAGAACACACACTGAACCCTACCTTTTGGGGGGTATTTAAAATACATCATTTAGAAAAGTATTCATTGTATGTATTTCCTCCACCCGTCCACTCATACAGAAATGCTGTGTTGAAAATACAGTGATTTGTTTCTCATAATTACTCATGAAGAGCCTGTTTTTTCCACACATAGTGACCAAGAAATTGGTCAGTGAGTTCACAAAGATCAAGAGATAACAAAGTACCTAGCCTTAGCTACACACAGAGAAAAAGCAGATCAAATACATAGATGCTGAGAGAATGACATAATTGGATTAGTTTGTGCATAGAGAAATACGACTCTGGAAAATGGAATTGGGGGTTAACACTGCTTTTGATTTCACCTGGGACCCATGTTAAACTTTGTTCTAGAAATGTCTGGTGACTCTGGATGGTAGAGATGGAGAGGGATGGTGTTT
>NW_026752150.1:0-1460 GCF_022355385.1 Mustela nigripes
ACTGCATTGTCTTTTGAAAGGTGTGAAGAGAGTAGATCTTGAGTGGATCTTGAACCTGGATAAAGGTTCTGTGCCAAATGAATTTTTCCTACAGACTCAGGTCCCAGCACAATGAACAGGAATCCAACCTGGAAGATAAAACTCTCTTACCTGAGCTTTCTCTCTCTCTCTCTTGAGTTAAATCACACAGACAGAACCTCCCAACAGAGATTACCTTGCATTTCTGTGATCAGAATTTGTTATTTATGTCCCAAGAAGTGGTCAAAACCTGCAGGATGTCACCATTATCAGAAGCCATCAAAGACTATGATCCCAGGTTCAGAAGGGAGGACCTGCTGGAGCTGCAGGACGTGACACCAGCAATCTGTGTGAGATATGTCACTTGACTGAAGGGACAGCTCCTCAATCCTCCTGGTCTTTCACAACCTTGACACTTTGATGAATAGTTCCTGATTACTTTGTAGAATGTCCCCCATTATGTTTGCCTGATGTTTTTTTGTGATTGGGATGATGTATGTGTGGGACAATATACCACTTGAGAGATGTGTGCTTGTCAGAGAATCCTATCAGGGATTTCATCATGTTGCCATGTCATATAACAAGATATGTTAATCACTCTGTTAAAGTTATGTCTGCCAGAGGCTGTAAAGTTACTATGTTTCCCATTGTAAACCTAACTAATATCTCAATATGAGCATCTGTCTGCAGTAATCATTGGTGTGGTTTGCCTTATGATGGCTTTCTTTTTTTTTTAAAGATTTTATTTATTAATTTGACAGAGAGAAATCACAAGTAGACGGAGAGGCAGCCAGAAAGAGAGAGAGAGAAGCAGGCTCTCTGCTGAGCAGAGAGCCCGATGCAGGACTCGATCCCAGGACTCTGAGATCATGACCTGAGCCGAAGGCAGCGGCTTAACCCACTGAGCCACCCAGGCGCCCCCTATGATGGCTTTCTTATTTCCTTCATTTAGATGACTTTTAAAGATTTTTAAGAAATATTTTCAATTTTAATTTGTAATGTAAAAGAAGCCCAAATCATTAAATCACCCATAAAACCTCTTATGCACTTGCTCCATATCACTGGGCATCAGGGAAATACAAATCAAAATCACAATGAGGTATCACCTCACACCAGTCAGAATGGCTGAAATCAACAAGTCAGGAAATGACGGATGCTGGCGAGGATGTGGAGAAAAGGGAACCCTCCTACACTGTTGGTGGGAATGCAAGCTGGTGCAGCCACTCTGGAAAACAGCATGGAGGTTCCTCAAAATGTTGAAGATAGAACTGCCCTATGACCCAGCAATAGCACTACTGGGTATTTACCCTAAAGATACAAATGTAGTGATCCAAAGGGGCACGTGCACCCGAATGTTTATAGCAGCAATGTCCACAATAGCCAAACTATGGAAAGAACCTAGATGTCCATCAACAGATGAATGGATCAAGAAGATGTGGTAT
>NW_026752151.1:0-1460 GCF_022355385.1 Mustela nigripes
TGCCTAGGGACATGTCAAGCCCATTATGACATCTAATGGTCCAGCCACTGAGAGGACGTACTAGAGGACAGGACTCACGCTGAGGGTCACAATGCGTGTTTATGCCCTCGTCGAACTCAAGAATGGGCGGGGCCTCAGGGTGAATGCTGGTTTCTCCTACACTGAACGTTGGACAACGTGCCAACCACAAGGTTTCTTGCCATGGGAAAGGAAGAGTTCTGCTTTCTGCATCACAGTCACACCTGGGCAGTGATTGGAGATTAGGTCTAGGTTCTGAAGCCTGAAAACTGAGGTAGGGAAGAGATGATGACCTAAGGCCACGGCGGGTCTGATGTGCTAAGTATGCGGTCAGCTGTCTGGGTGTTGGTCACGAGGTCCGGGCTCAGTTTGTCAGACAGTGCCTTAGTGCCCAGGTTAGACTATATATTTTGGGTGCATTCGAGTGCCGTGTAAGTTCTTATCTGAAGAACTCTTCAGGATATGAAGAATGAGCGAGTCTGAGGCACGTGCTCGGGCTTTTGTCTCTGGATTTTGTATCAGCGATGGCCGTGGAATGTAGGGGAGGCCTCATGGGCCATGGACGAATCTTGCTCTCTGTGGATTTGGTCCTATCGCAATTGTTTTTCGTCAATCTGTGGGATGGGAGGACTCATTTCATGTTTGTTACCTCAGGTGTCACACCAAAAGAGGAATTCCAAAGCAGAGCCCTGGGGAAGAGTGAAGGGACAACCCGAACTATGGTTAAAAATTGAGGCCTAGGGGCATGGCAAGCCCAATATGCTGTCTCTCCATCGAGCCACTAAGAGGCCTTACCTGAGGACTGGGCTCAGGCTGAGGGTCACAATGTGTGTTTGTGACCAATGTGGCCCGCAAACATGGGCGGGGCCTCATGGGCCACACTGGTTTCAAACACACTGAACCTTAGACAACATGCCAATCACAAGGTTTCTTGCCATGGGGAAAGAGTTCTGATGTCTGCATCATTTTCAAACCTGGGCCGTGATTGGAGATTAGGTCTAGGTTCTGAAGCCTGAAAATCGAGGTTGAGAAGAGATGACGACCTAAGGCCATGGCGGGTCCGATGTGCTCAGTGTGCGGCCAGCTGTCTGGTTGGGGCCAGGAGTTCCAGGCTCAGGCTGTCGCAGAAAGGGCATTAGTGCCCTGGTCAGCCTTTATATTTGGGGTACAGCCGTATGGCGTTCCGGTTGATCCTCATTTGTGGTTTCTGGGTAGCCCCAGAGGGCAATGTTTTCCTTCTGGAGGGCAGGCAGAGTGCTGCATTGTAGTTCTGGATTGCCAAACTGGAGGGATTGTGGGCCAGTAGTCTGAGGACGGAAGTCTGGGAACCCATGCTAGGCCTACGTTTCTGGGTGAGGATATGGCAGGCAGAATCTACAGACCTGAATCGAGATCTCGTGCATCTGAAGTCAGGGCGAGGATCAGACGATCGCTCAGGTTGG
>NW_026752152.1:0-1460 GCF_022355385.1 Mustela nigripes
GTCCTCAGACTGCTGGCCCACAAGCCCTCCAGTTTGGCAATCCAGAACTACAATGCAGCTATCTGCCTTCCCTCCAGAAGAAAAAAATTGCCCACTGGGGTTTCCCAGAATCCCCCAATGAGGATCAACATGCACGGCATTCGGCTGTACCCCAAATATATAGGCTAACTTGGGCACTAATGCCCTTTCTGACACAGCCTGAGCCAGGACCTCCTGGCCCCACCCAGACAGCTGGCCGCACACTGAGCTCATCGGACCCGCCATGGCCTTAGGTCGTCATCTCTTCTCAACCTCGGTTATCAGGCTTCAGAAGCTAGACCATATCTCCAATCACTGCCCGGGTTTGAAAATGATTCAGAAATAAGAACTCTTTTCCCATGGCAAGAAACCTTGTGGGTGGCTTATTGTCCAAGTTTCATTGTAGTTGAAACCAGTGTGGTCCATGAGGCCCCGCCCATGTTTGCGGACCACATTGGTCACAAACACACATTGTGACTCTCAGCCTGAGCCCAGTCCTCAGTTAAGGCCTCTCAGTGGCTGGATGGAGAGATAGCATATTAGGCTTGTCATGCCTCTAGGACCCAATTTTTAAACATAGTTCTGGTTGTCCCTTCACTCTTCCCCAGGACTCTGCTTTGGAATTCCTCTTTTGGTGGGAACCCTGAGGTAACAAACCTGAAAGGAGTCCTCCCATCCCACATATTGACGAAAAACAATTGGGATCAGGCCAAATCCAGAGAGAGCAAGATTCGTCCATGTCCCATGAGGCCTCCCCAACATTCCACGGCCATCGCTGATACAAAATCCAGAGACAAAAGCATGAACACGCGCCTTAGACTCGCTCATTCTTTATATCCTGAAGACTTCTTCAGATAAGAACATACACGGCACTAGAATGCACCCAAAATATATAGTCTACCCTGGGCACTAATGCACGGTCTGACAACCTGAGCCTGGACCTCGTGATTAACACCCAGAGAGCTGACCGCACCCTGAGCACTTCCGACCCGCCATGGCCTTAGGTCATCTTCTCTTCCGTACCTCAGTTTTCAGGCTTCAGAACCTAGACCTTATCTCCAATCCCTGCCCAGGGCTGTCTTTGATGCAGAAATCAGAACTCTTCCTTACCCATGACAAGAAACCTTGTGATTGGCATGTTGTCCAACGTTCAGTGTAGGAGAAACCATCATTCACACTCAGGTCCCGCCCATTATTGAGGGCGAAAGGGCATAAAAACGCATTATGTCCATCAGCGTGAATCCTGTCTTCTAGTACGTCCTCTCAGTGGCTGGACCATTATAAGTCATAATTGGCTTGACATTTCCCTAGGCCCCAATTTTTAACCAGATTTCTGGTGGTCCAGTCTCCACTCCCCAGGGCTATACTCTGGAATCCTCCGTTTGGTGGTACACCTGAGGTTGAAAAACAAAACAAAACAAATCAATAACAACAGAACAACG
>NW_026752153.1:0-1460 GCF_022355385.1 Mustela nigripes
GGGGGTGGGGGGGACCCCTTAGGCGCAGGCGCACATTCTGGCACTGGCGGGACTAGGGGGCGGTGGGGGGGAGGTCCCCGTGGGGGCGCGAATTCCCGGTGTGATGCAGGGATGGGGCCAGGAGCGCAGGCCGCTGGGCGGATTCAGGTCAGAAAGGCAGCCCAGCGGGAGGGATGCTGAGGAGGCTCCAGAATGTTCAGAATGGACTGGGCAAAGTGGGCAGGGCTGGGGGAAATGTGGCCCTTCCTTTCGGTATGGGGAAAGGAGTGTCCAAACAAGACTTTACCCTGAAGTTTGAGTTTGTTATACTTTGGCTGACTTCTAGAGTCTTGTGATTTGAGCGTTAAGAATCCAGTATCATTTCTTCCTTACCTGGAGGTTGGATTTGGTTGGATTTGGTTTCCTGTATTTCAGCTAATCTGCATGAAAAAGAAGCTTCTACTTTGTAAACCTCATCACTTGCTCCAAGGAAAGGGGAAGCACTCTTGGATCATAGGGTTATTTTGAACACCTTGGGTCTCCTGTCCCTAGGGGAGGTCCCTTGCCTTCAAGTGCATAAGACTCCAGAAACTCTCAAAATTACTTGTCTGTTGTCCCGCCTGTGTTTTGCCTGTGTTTTTGGTCAACTCTTTGTCATCGCTTTAAAAAGAAATGTTTTGGGGATGCTTAGGTGGCTCAGTTGTTAAGTGTCTTCCTTCCACTCAGGTCATGATCCTGGCGTCCTGGGATCCCTCATCCTGCTCCCTGCTTAGTGGGGAGACTGCTTTTCCCTCTGCCTGCTTGTGTGCAGGCGCTCTCTCCTTCTCTCTCTGTCAAATAAATGAATCTTAAAAAAAAAAGAAAAGAAAAGAAACACTTTGTATTGTTTTATATAGTTTTTTCAGCAAATTTATTGTTTATTGTTTATCAGCCCAGTTTAACAAATGCCTCTGGTTATTTATTTAAATTCTATTTTAATGGCAAACTATTGCTTTTTAGGGAAGAGGGCAGAGCTGGTTTGTGTTTACTGTGCTAAATTAAACAGGTGACTTTGGATCTTGAGCTAAGGATAAATCTTCTGTTCTAGGAAATGTCAGTGATCTTGTGATTTTTGAAATTTGAAACAGCTTATTAAAATTTCATATAAGCCACTTTTCAAAGAATATTCTATATTCTCTTTTTAGAAGCTTTATGCAATGAATGAGTGAAAGTGAATTAGTAGGTTGTAGGAATTAGGCATGGCTTGGACAAGTGAACTAAAGAGAATTTTTTTTTTTTTCTAAGTAAATGTGTGTCCATGGTACCATCTAACCTAGGAATTTACAGATGGAAAAAATACCTCAGGACAATTCAGTAAATCCTTTTACCTTACAGATTTATCTCCATGAAAATTTCACAGTTTCTTCAGAGGGGGAAAAAAAGTTACCTTGATGAGGAATACACACACACACACACACACATACATATATATATGTATATAT
>NW_026752154.1:0-1460 GCF_022355385.1 Mustela nigripes
TGCGCTGGGAGGCGGGTGTGGCCCTGCTTCCCACCGGGGCTCCCCTGGTCTAAGTTATTTTGGCCCCAGAGCTGCCGGTGCTGTCACCCTGGCAACTCGGGAGGAAGTCGGCCAGGCCTCTGGGCCCGAGCTGGAGCATTCCCCGGCGGCCGAGGAGGCAGGTCTGCAGCCGGGCACCGGGCGGACCCCCAAGCTCGTGCGGAAGGGGGACGTGCCCCTGAGTCCCTGCTCCGCAGCTTGTGGGCGACGGGAGGTCACCCGGGGTCTCCGGTCTCCCAGGGTGCGGGCCCTGCGTCCACGCAGCGGTCTCGCGGGGCTCCCTCTGCTTGCGGACGGCTGTCCACTCGAGTCCTGTGGGCCGCGCGGCCTTCACAGTTTCTTGCAGACGTTCCCCCCCCCGCCCCTCGGTTGTTGGTAGGACGTTTTCATTCTGTATCTTTAGCAAAGGAACATTGTAGCTGATAAAGGACTTGGATGTTTTTTAGTTTCTTAAAAGCAGGGAGTGAGAAGGTGGAGGCCCGAGTAGAAAGATTCGTGCAGGTGTCGTCAGGGCCCCCTGCGAGCCACAGGGTGCGGGGGGCGCGGGGGGCGCGTCATCAGGGCCCCCCTGCCGGCCGCGAGGTGTGCGGGGCACGGGGGGGATGCTGCAGCACACCCCACAAGGCGTGGGCTGCAGGGGCACCGGGCTGGACCCAGGACCTGACAGAGGGTGAGGTGGGCTTGTTTCTGGAACACGCAGGAGCATGTGCTGCTGGGATGAGCCGTTCTCCTGGCCCACGTGCTCCTTCTCCTGGTGGGTTGGTGACACCCCTGGGTTCCTGCATGTCCCCCATGACCACCTGGGCTGCTGACCCGCGTCTCCTGGCTGTGGAGTGTGGACAGCGCCCAGAGGCAGGCGGCGGGCAGGAGTGGGTTTCGGTTTGGTGGCGTTTTGTTTCCACAGCCTAGCAGCTTCTCTGCCCGGCATTGTGTCCTGGGTTCGACCCCAGCAGATGCTGGGCCGGGGCGTCCTGGTCTGTGGGAGACGAGGGGAGCCTGGGCCACTGCGTCGGCCTGTCGCCCTGGGCCCGCAGGGGGCCGGTGTGGGCGCAGACGCTGTTGCCTTCGGTAGGAAGGACATGCGAAATGACAACATTGTCCGGTTCTGAAGTCAATCCTTTCTCACAATGAGACCAAACCCTTCTGACAGCCGGTGCACTGGCTGAGCAGTGGGCCAGCCCGAGTGTGGCACGCGTCCTCCGCCCACCGTGGTGTCCCTCCTCATGTCCCCAGAGAACCTTGCCCAGGGCTTTGTGGCTGCAGGGTGGACATGTGAGAACCAGGAGGCAGGTCTGTCTTCAGAGGGTGAGCCGCGCTTTGGTTCCGGGCTGGCGCTGTAAAGCCTCTGACCGGGCTCTCCGGGACGCTTGCTTGAACCGGGCTGGTTTCTCCCGCGCTCACCTGCGCAGTCATTTCACGGA
>NW_026752155.1:0-1460 GCF_022355385.1 Mustela nigripes
ACAGGGGTCACAGGAAAAGTGACAACTGTCACTCTTGCAGTAAGAACAGGGATCACAATGCTTGAAACAGAGATATGCTGCTCAGCTGTCAGAAAGTCCACAAGGCTCCAAATGTGTGTGGCCAACTAATGGAACCTGTAACTCAGAGGTTATCATCCTGAGAGCAATGGGAAATCCCTCTAGTTAAGGACTCTCCTTGACGGAAGCTTGACAATGTCCTTGATTTACTTACTATGATGTTTAGGTAATTATACACATTAAGAAATGTGCACAAGGCACTTACATTTCCATGATACCATCAAAGATATTGTTGTTTTATTAAAATGTTACATCTAGACGTATAGAGTAGTTAAGTCAATCACTATGTGGTACAGGGGAGACTATTGTAACAGCCATACTTCCATAAAAAAGAAAAATTTTTTGTGGTTTCTGATCTAGGAATCAGCCAGTGAATAATTCTATATCAGTGTCCAGTTACCGGGCTAAACGTCTATTTATATTTCTGAGGGTAAGCTGAATTGTGATCACTGAGCCAGCTGTGTTCTAGTAACTACTCATTTACCCAACATAACAGATATAAGAAGGTAAAAGGCTTCTAAGGAGACTGGTTACTTATATTTTGAACCACATTTTGGCAGGTATAACTTGCAACTTGTGCTTAGTGGTAAGATTTCTGATATTTACTTTCTCCTTCCTTTGGCAAGTCAAGTTAGTTAAAAAGTAATTAGAGTTGAGTACAGTGTTTTTCTTAAATGTTTACAGAGATATAGAACTCTCAAGTTTCTTTACTAGACAGGATTAGATCACATTAGTGATAAAGATCAGAATGATTTACATTGCTAAAACGAGAACTTCCTGTCAGTTCGGAGAAAGCTCATTTTTATAACCAACCTATTGGCTGGGCTAGAGATTAATGAGTGCTATGGGTGGGGTGATGAAAGTGATATATTCAATGACCTGTGGAATTTGTTCTGTAATTTCCCCACTCCTCTGGTCAGCAGAGCGTCTTCTTCAGTACCCAGCACTGCCCATAACTGCATTCAGAAAATCACTCTCCAAAAATGGTTGTTTTGCCTTTTTTATACTTTTTTAAAACATTTGATTTATTTACTTGTCAGAGAGAGAGAATGAGAGCACAAGCAGGGGGAGCAGCAGAGGGACGGGGAGAAGCAAGCTTCCTGCTTGGTGGGATTGCACAAGGGCTGAAGAAGACAGAATGGGAAGGGGACAAGGAGAATAGTGGGTTTCAGATTCTTGGGAACAGAGCCCATATCTATTTCTATGTTTATCTCACTGCTCTAAACCCAGGTCACAGCACAGTGCCTGCAGCAGAGTCATGGAAGTGCTCCAGAACTGATAACTATTGCTATTTATACTACTAAAATTCCTCCACAAAGGGCCAAGTGTCATAGCTTCTCCTAGTTCCCCACACTGAACGCAATGAAGAATCAAACTATCGG
>NW_026752156.1:0-1460 GCF_022355385.1 Mustela nigripes
ATCGTGTCACTCATGGTCGTGAAATTTCCGGGTGACTTCATGGGAAATGGACGAGTCTTACTCTCTGGGGGTTTGGCCCTGTCCAAAGAGTTTGGGGTCATTCTGTTGGATGGAAGAAGTCCGTTGCTCTGTTGTGGTTGATTTGTTTTGTTTTGTTTTTCAAATACAGGTGTCCCACCAAATGAGGGATTCCAGAGTAGAGCCCTGGGGACGGGCGACTTGACAACCAGAAATCTGGTTCAAAATTGGGGCCTAGGGACATGTCAAGCCCATTATGACATCTAATGGTCCAGCCACTGAGAGGATATACTAGAGGACAGGACTCCCTCTGAGGGCAAAAGCGTGTTTATGCCCTCGTAGCACTCAAGAATGGGCGGGACCTCAGGGTGAATGCTGGTTTCTCCTACACTGAACGTTGGACAACATGCCAACCACAAGGTTTCTTGCCATGGGTAAGGAAGAGTTCTGATTTCTGCATCACAGTCACACCTCGGCAGTGATTGGAGATAAGGTCTAGTCTCTGAAGCCTGAAAACTAAGGTAGGGAAGAGATGATGACCTAAGGCCATGGCGGGTCTGATGTGCTCAGTGTGAGGTCAGCTATCTGGGTGTTGGTCACGAGGTCCAGGCTCAGGTTGTGAGATAGTGCATTAGTGCCCAGGTTAGACTATATAATTTGGGTGCATTCGAGTGCCGTGTATGTTCTTATCTGAAGAACTCTTCAGGATATTAAGAATGAGCAAGTCTGAAGCGCATGCTCAGGCTTTTTTCTCTGGATTCTGTATCAGCGATGGCCGTGGAATGTTGGGGTGGCCTAAGGGGCCATGGACGAATCTTGCTTTCTGTGGATTTGGCCGATCCCAATTGTTTTTCATCAATCTGTGGGATGGGAGGACTCCTTTCAGGTTTGTTACCTCAGGTGTCCCACCAAAAGAGGAATTCCAAAGCAGAGCCCTGGGGAAGAGTGAATGGACAACCGGAACTATGGTTAAAAAATGGGCCCTAGGGGCATGGCAAGCCCAATACGCTGTCTCTCCATCAGCCACTGAGAGGCCTTACCTGAGGACTGGGCTCAGGCTGAGGGTCACAATGTGTGTTTGTGACCAATGTGTCCCGCAAGCATGGGCGGGGACTCATATTCACACTGGTTTCAAGTTCACTGAACCTTGGACCACATGCCAACCACAAGGTTTCTTGCCATGGGGAAAGAGTTCTGATTTCTGCATCATTTTCAAACCCGGGCCGTAATTGGAGATAAGGTCTTGTTTCTGAAGCCAATAAACCGAGATTGAGAAGAGATGACAACCTAAGGCCATGGCGGGTCCGATGTCCTCAATGTGCGGCCAGCTGTCTGGGTGGGGCCAGGAGGTCCAGAATCAGGCTGTGTCAGAAAGGGCATTAGTGCCCAAATCAGCCTATATATTTGGAGTACAGCCGAATGGCGTGCAGGTTGATCCTCAT
>NW_026752157.1:0-680 GCF_022355385.1 Mustela nigripes
ATTTCAATTTTCAGTATACTTTTTCCAAGGTATACACAGAATATATATTTAATGTAAATTGTGAACATTTAAAACTCTGTATATGGAAATTAATCAATTTTAAGTTTATAACAATCAAAATTAACGGAAGTTTCTTTTAAATTAGTTAGCTTTCTCTGCATTGCAAGACAGAATAATCAAGAATTGATAAGAAATGGGGCGCCTGGGTGGCTCAGTCGGTTAAGCCGCTGCCTTCGGCTCAGGTCATGATCTTGGGGTCCTGGGATCGAGTCGCGCATCGGGCTCTCTGCTCAGCAGGGAGCCTGCTTCCCTCTCTCTCTCTCTCTGCCTGCCTCTCCGTCTACTTGTGATTTCTCTCTGTCAAATAAATAAATAAAAACTTTAAAAAAAAAAGAATTGGTAAGAAAAAAGTAATCTCTGTTAAATTACCGGGGGTGCTTTATAAAGTGTTCGGTCACCAATCAAACTCACAATTTGGATTGAATGGCAAGTGATTTTTAAAATCTGGAACTCATTGTCAATTTTTTTTTCTTCATTGTGTCTTAATAAATTACTGTGTTCATTTGCATGGAAGTGAAGAAAAATGCATGACATTTCATCTCAACACTAACACTTTTAACTGGCAACTCTGAATTTACTTTACAGCAGTGTAACAAAGTAAAGATCAATGATGTTTCATG
>NW_026752157.1:780-1460 GCF_022355385.1 Mustela nigripes
ATTTCAATTTTCAGTATACTTTTTCCAAGGTATACACAGAATATATATTTAATGTAAATTGTGAACATTTAAAACTCTGTATATGGAAATTAATCAATTTTAAGTTTATAACAATCAAAATTAACGGAAGTTTCTTTTAAATTAGTTAGCTTTCTCTGCATTGCAAGACAGAATAATCAAGAATTGATAAGAAATGGGGCGCCTGGGTGGCTCAGTCGGTTAAGCCGCTGCCTTCGGCTCAGGTCATGATCTTGGGGTCCTGGGATCGAGTCGCGCATCGGGCTCTCTGCTCAGCAGGGAGCCTGCTTCCCTCTCTCTCTCTCTCTGCCTGCCTCTCCGTCTACTTGTGATTTCTCTCTGTCAAATAAATAAATAAAAACTTTAAAAAAAAAAGAATTGGTAAGAAAAAAGTAATCTCTGTTAAATTACCGGGGGTGCTTTATAAAGTGTTCGGTCACCAATCAAACTCACAATTTGGATTGAATGGCAAGTGATTTTTAAAATCTGGAACTCATTGTCAATTTTTTTTTCTTCATTGTGTCTTAATAAATTACTGTGTTCATTTGCATGGAAGTGAAGAAAAATGCATGACATTTCATCTCAACACTAACACTTTTAACTGGCAACTCTGAATTTACTTTACAGCAGTGTAACAAAGTAAAGATCAATGATGTTTCATG
>NW_026752158.1:0-1460 GCF_022355385.1 Mustela nigripes
TTTCAACCTCAGGTGTCCCACCAAATGAGGGATTCCAGAGTAGAGCTGAGGGTCACAATGTGTGTTTATGCCCTCGTCGCACTCAAGAATGGGCGGTGCCTCAGGGTGAATGCTGGTTTCTCCTACACTGAACGTTGGACAACATGCCAACCACAAGGTTTCTTGCCATGGGTAAGGAAGAGTTCTGATTTCTGCATCACAGTCACCCCTGTGCAGTGATTGGAGATAAGGTCTAGGATCTGAAGCCTGAAAACTGAGGTAGGGAATAGATGATGACCTAAGGCCATGGTGGGTCTGATGTGCTCAGGGTGTGGTCAGCTGTCTGGGTGTTGTTCACGAGGTCAAGGCTCAGGTTGTTAGACAGTGTATTAGTGCCCAGGTTAGACTATATATTTTGGGTGCATTCGAGTGCTGTGTAGGTTCTTATCTGAAGAACTCTTCAGGATATGAAGAATGAGCGAGTCTGAGGCGCGTGCTCAGGGATTTGTCTCTGGATTTTGTATCAGCGATGGCCGTGGAATGTTGGGGAGGCCTAATGGGCCATTGACGAAACTTGCTCTCTGTGGATTTGGCCCGGTCCCAATAGTTTTTCGTCCATCTGTGGGATGGGAGGACTTCTTTCAGGTTTGTTACCTCAGGTGTCCCACCAAAGAGGAATTCCAAAGCAGAGCTCTGGGGAAGAGTGAAGGGACAACCCGAACTACGGTTAAAAATTGGGGCCTAGGGGCATGGCAAGCCCAATATGCTGTCTCTCCATCCAACCAATGAGAGGCCTTAGCTGAGGACTGGGCTCAGGCTGAGTGTCACAATGTGTGTTTGTGACCAATGTGCCCAGCAAGCATGGGCGGGGCCTCATGGGCCACACTGGTTTCAACAACACTGAACCTTGGATAACATGCCATCCACAAGTTTTCTTGCCATGGGGAAACAGTTCTGATTTCTGCATCATTTTCAAACCCGGGCCGTGATTGGAGATAAGGTCTACGTCCTGAGGCCTGAAAACCGAGGTTGAGAAGAGATGACGAACTAAGGCCATGACGGGTCTGATGTGCTCAGTGTTCGACCAGCTGTCTGGGTGGGTCCAGGAGGTACAGGCTCAGGCTGTGTCAGAAAGGGAATTAGTGCCCAGGTCAGCCTATATATTTGGGGTACAGAAAAATGGCGTGCAGGTTGATCCACATTTGGGGTTTCTGGGTCCCCCAGAGGGCAATGTTTTTCTTCTGGAGGGCAGGCAGAGTGCTGCATTAAGTTCTGGATTGCCAAACTGGAGGGCTTTGGGCCAGTAGTTAGAGGATGGAAGTCTGAGAACCCAAGCTAGGCCTAGGTTTCTGGGTGAGACCGGAATCTAGATCTCGTGCATCTGAAGTCAGGGCGAGGATCAGACGATTGCTCAGGTTGGACATTCTGTCCCTAATGGCCCCTTCTTGAAGGGGGGAGGTGGATCACGAGGCCTTGGGGGT
>NW_026752159.1:0-1459 GCF_022355385.1 Mustela nigripes
CCTTATGTCATCATCACTTCCCTACCTCAGTTTTCAGGCTTCAGAACCTAGACCTTATCTCCAATCACTGCCCAGGGGTGACTGTGATGCAGAAATCAGAACTCTTAAAAACCCATGGCAAGAAACCTTGTGTTTGGCATGTTGTCCAACGTTCAGTGTAGGAGAAACCAGCATTCACACTGAGGCCTCGCCCATTCTTGAGTGTGACGAGGGCATAAAGAAGCATTGTGACCCTCAGCGAAGTCCTGTCCTCTAGTTCGTCCTCTCAGTGACTGGACCATTAGATGTCTTAATGGGCTTGACATGTCCCTAGGCCCAAATTTTTCAACAGATTTCTGGTTGTCCAGGCCCCCCCCCCCCCCAGGGCTCTACTCAGGAATCCCTCATTTGGTGGGACACCTGAGGATGAAAAACAAAACAAAACAAATCAACAACAACAGAACACGGACTTCTTCCATCTCACAGAATGACCCCAAATTCTTTGGTCAGGGCCCAACCCCCAGAGAGTAAGACTCGTCCATTTCCCATGAAGTCACCCGGAAATTTCACGACCATGAGTGACACGATATCCAGAGAAAAAACTTGTTCAAGAGCCTCACACTCGCCCTTTTTTCATATCCCGAAGTGTTCTCCTCATGGTCTGTATAACAGTCCTGCCATACCTATGACCCGAAACATAAGCCGAGTTTGTGTTTTCAAACAACTGTCCAAACAGCCCTGGCCTACACACCCTACAGGCTCAGGCCCCTGGAGCCAAACATGAAGTCTGTGCTTGCCCTCTCCAAGTGAATTGTATGTGCCCATTCAAATGGCCACAACCCTACTAATAGGATAAACCTCCAAAGTCCCTGAGGCCATCCGTATATTTGGGGCTTCGCAGGACAAACAGGGGCAATCTGGGCCCATCTGAGCACCTACCGGCACTCAGACCCGTAGACTGATGTCCCCGGAGGTAAAAAGGAACGAACAGGTCCCTAGGCACCTATCAGATCCATTGCTTTGGTTTCCAGGCATCTCTCCTTAGAGATCCTTAGAACTCTTAGAATCCTGCTCTTGCTTCGTTCCTTATGGGACATCCTTGAGCCATCCAACAGGTCTCGACTGTCTCACAGGATTCCTTGTGCATGGACCACCTCACAACTCATATCATGGAAAGCTTCCAAGGTCACATGATGCCCCCAATCTTCATGAAGGCGGATCATCGAAAGAAACTCCAACCTGACCCAACGGCTGATCTTCACCTTGACTTCAGATGCACGAGATCTTGATTAAGCTCTTCAGAGTGTACCAGCTGTGCCCTCACCCCAAAACCTAAGCATAGCTAGTGTTCTCAGACTTCCTTCCTCACTCTCCTGGACCACACGCCCTCCATTTTGGGATTTACGAAGACACAGTGCTGCACTCTGCCTGCCCTCTAGAAGAAAAACGTTGCCCTATGGGTCTACCCAGAAACCTCAAT
>NW_026752160.1:0-1459 GCF_022355385.1 Mustela nigripes
CAACCTAGCCATTGCCTAGATAATTGTTACCCTGAATTCCCTTTCCAACATACTGTTCATGTCCATACCCAATAGTTCTGATGGAGAGGACATAATTTCTGAATTTTTTCCTCTGTTGGGTGTTCTTCCTTCTAGTCATTTTGGTGAGAGGTGATTGAGGGGAGGTATAGCTGAATATATCAACCATGCTCTAGGCAAAGTACATTTTGAAATGCTTCTGAGCAATGAGAAGTTACCGCCAAATTAAAGAAAGAAAAAGAGAGAGAGAGAGAGAGAGAGAGAGAGAGAGAGAGAAGACCCAGCTAGAATGGACCCAAATGGTAAGGCTTATAAGGTTTACAAACAAAAATTGACAAACAAAAAGAGTGACAAATGTAAGTGATAAGGAAAAAACAAAACAAAACAAAACAAAAAACAGCCAAAATAAACCCCAGAGATAAGATTTATATAATACCAGAACAAAATCAAATGCACAGAAACACTGACAGAAGAAAAAGATAGTAGGGTACTTATAAATCCTCAGTGTGGGTGAGGAAGCTTATTTTGATTCTTCCTGGTTTATATTGATATCTTTGTTAAAGGACTCAACTTTTCAGAGATAAAAGGAGGTTAAAACTGGTTTATATATAGGGGTAGTATTGATTAGGGAAATAGGATTGCCTTGCAGCTTATATCTATATATATATTTTTAAAATTAGGGAAAAAAAAAGAAAAACACAGGAATATGTATATAAAAAAGCTCAAGTTAAAAGGTTATTATGGAATATGTTGTATTAAACCTCTAATTGTAATGATAAGTAGGTTAAAAAATTAAAAAGAACAATAATGAGAACAAATTAAGTATAAAAGTTGCATCTAGGAAATATCCAGGTTTTAGGGCAATACTGGGAGCTTAATATATTGTTTTCCCCTGATGTTGGGGTTTTATGTTCTTATGGAAATCCTGTGATGGTTGTCCTCTAGTTCTTTTGGCTTGCTTTCTGGGGAGGGGACTGCCACATTGTTTTTCAGTCAGTCTTGCTTGGGTTGAGGTCTCCTGTCTCCTATCAAGGGGCTTGGCTCTGTCGATACAGGTTTTTCAGGCTTTTGTTCTCTGGAAGTTTTTTTCTTGGCAGCTTTTTGTCGCTTTTCAGAGGTTTAGTGGAAAGCAAACTGGACCCAGAACTCTGTCTCAGAGAGAAGCCTGTCTGCACCCATCTGGGTGGTCCAAAACACACAGAGTGTCCCTCTGCAAACTCTGCTAAACCCTGCAGCCTCCCACAGGCAGTGCACATTCCCTGGCACCATCCCAGGGGTCGCCCAAAGTGCCTGCTTATCTTTGCACCCCCATGCCACTAAAACCATGAGTGATACTGGTCCAGGGAGGCCACTTATGGTGGTTTCTTTGCCAGGACAGCTGTCTGGGGTCCAGACCTCAGGGTTTCACAGGTCACCACAGAGGGCTACTGACCAGAGATCG
>NW_026752161.1:0-1459 GCF_022355385.1 Mustela nigripes
AGTGGGTTAAGCCTCTGCCTTTGGCTCAGGTCATGATCTTAGGGTCCTAGGATCAAGCCCTGCATTGGGTTCTCTGCTCAGCAGGGAGCCTGCTTCCCCCTCTCTCTCTGCCTGGCTCTCTGCCTACTTGTGATCTCTCTGTCAAATAAATAAATAAAATCTTAAAAAAAAAAAAAAGAGAGATGTAAAATAAACATGAAGTCCCAGATAGGTTGACAGTAAAAGAGGAACAGCAAACCATTCCTATGGCAAGTGATAGGAACCTAGTATGGTTCTATTAGTATTAGACAATACCAATATTAATGTCAGTATTGATGCTACTGATAATATCTATCAGACAATTATTACCAAAGATAAATAGTGTCATTTAATAATAACTAAAGATTGAGTCAACAGGAAGATATAGCAATAGTAATTTTGTGGACATCTAGGAACAGTTTCTCAAAATATACACAGCAGAAACTGAACATTTAAAGGGGAAAATAAAGGAAATCACAGTCAAAGTTGGGTATCTTTTTATGGCACATTTAATAATTCAACCAAAAAAAAAGAATAAGAATAAGAAGAAGAAGAAGAAGAAGAAGAAGAAGAAGAAGAAGAAGAAGGAGACATCTGTATGGAACGAGGAGATCTGAACAAAGACAACCTTGATCTACCAACTTTTGCAGAAAATTACAACCAACTATGGCAAAATGTTGCCATACTTGAAGATATGTCAAATTTATCTTTTCAAGTGTACATGGAAGATGCATGATGACAGATAATATACTGGGCATAAAATGAATACCAAATACTCGAGTAACTTGAATTTTACAAGATACATTCTTGGCACAAGAGTTGAATTAAAAATAGAAAAATGGAAAGCAATAACATATCTAGCAAACATCCAACTACTTGAAAATTAAACCAAGCATTTCTAGCTAACATGTGGGTCTAATTAAAAATTCACTCAAAAATGATAACAAAAATGCAACATATCAAAATTTGTGGGATGTTAGCAAAGTGTGTATATAAGAAAAATATCATTAAAAGATCTATGTCAGTAATAAAAAAAAGGCTTCAAGTCAATGATTCTAAGTATTTCCTCTAAAAGTTATAAAAAGAAGAGCAAATTATATGTGAAGTAAGTAGAAGATAGGATATAATACAGATGAGAGGTGAAACTAGCACAGTAAACTGAAAAACAAAATAAACTAAGGCTGTTTTTTGAAAGAATTCATGAGAATAGTCTCTTGAAACTTCCATTAATAAAAAGAAAGAAAATACAAATTTCAAAGATCAAGAATTAAAAAGATGATGTCACTATAGTTATAAAGGACAAGAAGGGAATATTGTAAATAGCTTCATGCCAAAAAATTTAAAAATCTAGAAAAAAGCCAACGTTGGTGGCATGACAATTCCAGACTTCAAGCTCTATTACAAAGCTGTCATCATCAAGACAGCATGGTACTGGCACAAA
>NW_026752162.1:0-1459 GCF_022355385.1 Mustela nigripes
AATGGTGTTGGGAAAATTGGACAGCCACAGGCAGAAAAATTAAATTGGACCATTTCCTTACACCATTCATGAAAATAGACTCAAAACCGATGAAGGACCTCAATGTGAGAAAGGAATCCATCAAAACCTTTGAGAACACAGGCAGCAACCTCTTCAATCTCAGCCACAGCAACATCTTCCTAGGAATATCACCAAAGGCAAGGGAAGCGAGGGCAAAACTGAACTATTGGGATTTTATCAAGATCAAAAGCTTTTGCACAGCAAAGGAAATAGTTGACAAAACCAAAACTCAACTGACAGAATGGGAGAAGATATTTGCAAACAACATATCAGATAAAGGGTAAGTGTCCAAAATCTATAAAGAGCTTAGCAAACTCAACACCCAAAGAACAAGTAATCCAATCAAGAAATGGGCAGAAGCCATTAACAGACATTTCTGAAAAGAAAACATCCAGGTGGCCAACAGATATATGAAAAAGTGCTCCATATCACTCAGCATCAGGGAAATACAAATCAAAACCACAATGAGATTTCTCCTCACACCAGTCAGAATGGCTAAAATTAACAAGTCAGGAAATGACAGATGCTGGTGAGGATGTGGAGAAAGGGAATCCCTCCTACACTGATGGTGGGAATGCAAGCTGGTGCAACCACTCTGGAAAACAGCATGGAGGTTTCTCAAAATGTTGAAAATAGAACTACCCTATGACCCAGCAATTGCACTACTGGGTATTTACCCTAAAGATACAAATGTAGTGATCCAAAGGGGCACATGCACCCTAATGTTTATAGCAGCAATGTCTACAATAGCCAAACTATGGAAAGAACCTAGATGTCCATCAAGAGATGAATGGATAAATAAGATGTGGTATATGGGGCACCTGGGTGGCTCAGTGGGTTAAAGCCTCTGACTTCGGCTCAGGTCATGATCCCAGGGATTGAACCCCATATCAGGCTCTCTGCCTGGCGGGGAGCCTGCTTCCTCCTCTCCCTCTCTGCCTTCCTCTCTGCCTATGTGTGATCTCTGTCTGTCAAATAAATAAATAAAATATTAAAAAAAAAGAAGATGTGTTATATATACACAATAAAATACTATGCAGCCATCAAAAGAAATGAAATCTTGCCATTTGCGATGACGTCGATGGATCTAGAGGGTATCATGCTTAGCGAAATAAGTCAAGCAGAGAAAGACAACTGTCACATGATCTCCCTGATATGAGGAAGTGGAGATGAAACATGGGGGGTTAAGGGGTAGGAGAAGAATAAATGAAACAAGATGGTATTGGGAGGGAGACAAACCATAAGTGACTCTTAATCTCACAAAACAAACTGAGGGTTGCTGGAGGGGGGGTTGGGAGAATGGGGATGGGATTATGGACATTGGGGAGGGTATGTGCTATGGTGAGTGCTCAGAAGTGTGTAAACCTGATGATTCACAGACCTGTACCCCTGGGGATAA
>NW_026752163.1:0-1459 GCF_022355385.1 Mustela nigripes
AATGACTAGGAACGAGTGGGAGAAAGGGAACCCATCCAGGCTACAGGCAAGGGGAAGGGTCACCCTAGGGTTGGAGGAGGTCCCATCGATCCCCATAACAGTAATTGGTGAGGTTCGAGTAAGTCCCGAGTAGGAAGGCAGAACAGAGTAGGTAGCCCCCATGTCCAGCAAAAAAGAGATGGACTTACCCGCTACCTGGAGCGTAACCCTGGTTTCGGCCTGGGTGAGAGGGGTGGCCGAGTCTGGGCTTCGTCAGTCGTCCTCCAATCCAAGCAGTTGAAAGGCCGGACTTACTGTCTCGGGGGGTCCCCCACGTTGAGGCGCCTAAGATACCCCGAGGTTAGGGCAGTCGGATTTCCAGAGGCCCATCAAATGGCATTGAGGGAAAGGCCGAGTTGGCGGCTTTGGATTGGGGCACTGGCGAGCCCAGTGTCCCTTGGCCCTGCATTTGAAACAGGCCCCCGGGGGGGTGCGGTTGGTAGCCCCTCTCTGCTGGCTCCCGGAGCCGGCCGGCCGCAGGGCTGTTACCAAGGCTTGGGTCTGCAAGTGAACCTTTTGCTGGAGTCTGGCTTGTCGTTTAAGCTCAGCCGCCTCCTCACGGGAATTAAAAACCTTAAATGCCATTTTCACCAAGTCAGAAATGGGGGTCTGAGGGCCCTCCTCAGCCTTCTTTAACTTTTACCGTATATCCGGCGCCGATTGAGAAATAAAATGAGTAGCCAGTACCGTGGCCCCCGCAGGGGAGGCAGGATCCAAGCGAGTGTACTGGGTTAAGGCCTCGGTCAATCAGTTAAGAAACATAGCGGGGTTTTCGTCAGGGGCCTGGACAATCTCCCTGATCTTGTCTTAATTAACGGCCTTATTAGAAGCTGCCCACATGCCAGCTATGAGACATTGGACCATGCGGTCGCGGAGCCGGCGGCCATCTTGGCCATCCTGATAATCCCAACCTGGTTCTACAGCTGGGACTGCCTGGGCTCCAACTGGCATGGCAGCATCAGTGAGATGGACCTGGTCTGCGTGCTCCTGGGCAGCAGCCTGGATGCGTTCCCTCTCCTCTGTGGTGAGGGTGGTGGTCTGGACCACATGTAAATCATGCCAGGTGAGGTCATAGGCTTGGGCCAGATATTGGAATTCTTTAATATAGTTATCAGGACTGGCCGAAAAGAAGCCCAAACGCTTCTCAATTTGGGAAAGGTCCTGTAGAGAGAAGGGGGCATGAACTCGAACAACTCCCTTAGCTCCAGCAACCTCCCTTAGGGGGCAGACTAACTCAGGGGAGGGTTTTCGAGCCCTAGTGCGGTTGGAGATGGGAGGGGAGGCTGAAGGGGATGTAGGGGAAGGTTCTGGGGGGGCCGCATCAGGAGCAGACTCAGGTTTTGGGGGTTGAGGGGATGAGACGGGAGTCGAGGTGGAAGGGGTGGAAAGGGTGGAGGGGTGGAAGGGACCGAAAGGGGGG
>NW_026752164.1:0-1459 GCF_022355385.1 Mustela nigripes
GAGTACATCAAACCCGCCATGGCCTAGGTCATCATCTCTTCCCTACCTCAGTTTTCAGGCTTCAGAACCTAGACCTTATCTCCAATCCCTGCCCAGGGGTGACTGTGATGCAGAAATCAGAACTCTTCCTTACCCATGGCAAGAAACCTTGTGGATGGCATGTTGTCCAACGTTCATTGGGGAGATACGAGCATTCACCCTGAGTCCCCGCCAATTCTTGTGTGTGACGAGGGCATAAACACGCAGTGTGACCCTCAGCGTGAGTCCTGTCCTCTAGTACGTCCTCTCAGTAGCTGGAACAAGTCCCTAGGCCCCAATATTTAACCAGGTTTTGGTTGCCCAGTCGCCCCTCCCAAGGGCTCTACTCTGGAATCCCTCATTGGGTGGGACACCTGAGGTTGAAAAACAAAACAAAACAAATCAACAATAACAGAACAACGGACTTCTTCCATCCCACAGAATGACCCCAAACTCATTGGACGGGGCCAAACCCCCAGAGAGTAACTTCGTCCATTTCCCATGAAGTCACCCAGAAATTTCACGACCATGAGTGACAGGATATCCAGAGACAAAAACTTGAGCAAGAGCCTCACACTCGCCCCTTTTTCATATCTCGAACAGTTACCCTCATGGTCTGTAGATCAGTCCTGCCATACCTATGACTCAAAACATAAGACGAGTTTGAGTTTTCAGACAACTGTCCAAACAGCCCTGGCCTACACACCCTACAGGCTCAGGCCCCTGGAGCCAAACCCGACGACTGTGCTTGCCCTCTCCAAGGTTATTGTATGTGTCCATTCCAATGGCCACAACCCTACTAATAGGATAAACCTCCAAAGTCCCTGCGGCCATCCCAATATTTGTGGCTTCCCAGGACAAACAGGGGCAATCTGGGCCCATCTGAGCACCTAACTGCCCTCAGACCCAGAGACTGATGTCCCCAGAGGTAAAAAGGAATGAACAGGCCCCTAGGCACCTATCGGATCCATTGCTTTGGTTTCCAGGGATCTCTCCTCAGAGGCCTGGATTTCAATAACAGAATTTGGCTGTTTCTTGACTCACTCATCAGAACAAATCTCACCTACACATGGGAACCTTGCACGATGGATCTTTGTGCAATCCTCTCTTTAGGAGAACCCTTCATTGCGCCAGTGCCACCGCTTCATTCCAAGGTCTCCATAGACACAAAATCATATTAGGACACATCCATGGGAGAGTCCATTTCAACTCAGCCTCCTCGGTTGCTCCCTCAGATCCAGCAGATCTAACCTGTCTTGTTGTTTGGAGACAATTGGAATGCGAGGTCGGCTACCCAGCCATCCATCCTTATACCCTGCTAGGAATCGTTGTCCTGTAGCCATCCAACAGGTTTCAATTGTCCTGCTGAAGAATCTTTGCAGTTGTGAGCTTCTCACAACTCCCATCGTGGGAAAACCCCCATGGCCTCGTGATCCACCCC
>NW_026752165.1:0-1459 GCF_022355385.1 Mustela nigripes
ATCCCCAGAGTTAAAAAGGAACGAACAGGCCCCTAGGCCCTAATCGGATCCATTGCTTTGGTTTCCAGGCATCTCTCCTCAGAGGCCTGGATTTCAGTACCAGCATATGGCTGTTTCTTGACTCACCTACCAGAACAAATCTCATCTACACATGTGAAATTGCACATGGGAGTGATGTCAAAGCCTCTGTTTAGGAGAACCCTTCATGGCCCCAGTGCCACTGCGTCATTCCAAGGTATCCATAGACACAAAAACACATAAGGACCCATCCACAGGAGAATCCATTTCAACTGAGCGTATTCGGTTGCTCCGTGAGATCCAGCAGATCTAACTTGTCTTGTTGCTAGGAGACAATTGGAATGCGGGGTGGGCTACCCAGCCATCCATCGTTAGAACCCTGCTCGGAATCGTTGTCCTGTAGCCAACCCACAGGTCTCAATTGTCCTGCAGAAGAATCTTTTAAGTTGGGAGCTTCTCACAACTCCCATCCTGAGAAAACACCCATGGTCTCGTGATCCCCCCGCCCCCCTTCATGAAGTGGCCCTCAGGGACATAAGGTCCAAACTGAGCCATCGTCTGATCCTCACCCAGACTTCAGATGCACGAGATCTCGGTTCAGATCTGTAGATTGTGCCTGCCATGTCCTCACCCAGAAACCAAAACCTAGCTTGTGTCCTCAGACTTCCATCCTCAGACTAATGGCCCACAAGCCCTCCAGTTTGGCAATCCAGAATTATAATGCAGCACTCTGCCTGCCCTCCAGAAGAAAAACATTGCCTTCTGGGGCTACAAAGAAACCCAAATGAAGATCAACCTGCACGCCACTTGGCTGTACCCAAAATATATAGGCTGACCTGGGCAATATTTCCCTTTCTGAGAGAGGCTGAGCCTGGACCTCCTGGCCCCACCCAGACAGCTGGCCGCTCACTGAGCACATCGGACCAGCCATTGCCTTAGGTCGTTTTCTCTTCCCAGCCACGGTTTTCAGGATTTAGAACCTAGACCTTATCTCCAATCACTGCCTATGTATGAAAATGATGCAGAAATCAGAACTCTATCCCGATGGCAAGAAACCTTGTGGTAGGCTAGTTGTATAATGTTCAGTGTAGTGGATACCAGTGTGTCAATGAGGCCTCGCCATTGCTCGCGGGCCACATAGGTGGCGAACCCACATTGTGACCCTCACACTTAGCCCAGTCCACAGTTAAGGTCTCTCAGTGTCTGGATGAAGAAACAGCATATTGGGCTTGCCATGCCCCTAGGCCCCAATTTTTAATAATAGTTCGGGTTGTCCGTTCACTCTTCCCCAGGGCTCTGCTTTGGAACTCCTCTTTTGGTGGGACACCTGATGTAACAACCCTGAAAGAAGTCCTCCATCCAACAGAGTGACGAAAAACAATTGGGATTGAGCCAAATCCACAGAGAGCAAGATTCGTCCATGGCCCATGAGGCCTCCTCG
>NW_026752166.1:0-986 GCF_022355385.1 Mustela nigripes
CTGGTGTCTGACCGCCCTTGTTTTTCCCTTGCAGTCAACCCTATTGGGATGGCCCCAGGCACACTGGAGGTTTATCATCCTATTTCTAGGTTTGTGGCCAATCGAATGGGCAGAATTCCCAGGTATAGTTCTCAGGTTTGGTTCCAAGAACCTGTGCCTGTAGGTTTTGTGGGCCAGGGCTGTGGGGACACTTTTCTGAAAACACAAACCCGGCTTACGTTTCAGGTCATAGGTATTGCAGGACTGATCTACAGACCGTGAGGAGAACTCTTCAGGATATGAACAAGGGGGTGAGTGTGAGACGCTTGCTCAAGATTTTGTCTCTGGATATTGTGTCACTGATGGCCGTGGAATGTCCGTGTGGCCTCATGGTCCATAGACGAGTCTTCCTCTGTGGGCATTTGGCTCGGTCCCAAGACTTTGGGGTTATTCTTTGAGATGGGAGGAGTCTGTATTGTTTTGTTTTCACCTCATGTGTCCAACCAAAAGAGAATTTCCAGAGCAGAGCCCTGGGGAGGGGCGACTGGACAACCAGAAAGCTGGTTAAAACTTGGGGCCTAGGGGCATGGCAAGCCCATTATGACGTCTAATGGTCCAGCCACTGAGAGGACTTACTAGAGGACAGGACTCACGCTGAGGTTCACAATGCGTGTTTATGGCCTCTTTGTACTCAAGCATGGGCGGGGCCTCATGGTGAACGCTGGTTTCTCCTACACTGAACTTGGGACAACATGCCAACCACAAGGTTTCTTGCCATAGGGAAGGACGAGTTCTGATTTCTGCATCACATTCAACCTTTGGCGGGGTGTGGAGTTAAGGTCTATATCCTGAAGCCTGAGAAGCTAGGTTGGGAATAGATGACGAGCTAAGGCCATGGCGGGTCTGTTGTGCTCAGTGTGCGGTCAGCTGTCTGGGTGTTGGTCAGGAAGTCCGGGCTCAGGCTGTGTCATACAGTGTATTAGTGCCCAGATTTGTCGATATAATTT
>NW_026752166.1:1086-1458 GCF_022355385.1 Mustela nigripes
GTCGTGCATCTGAATTCAGGGCGAGGATCAGACGTTGGCTCAGGTTGCAGCTCCTGTCCATGATTTCCCCTTCAGAAAGGGGGTGGGGGCTTCAGAAAGCCATCACGGTTTTCCCACGTTGGGAGTTGTGAGATGCTCCAAAACGCAAGGATTCCTTCTGCAGGACATTTGAGACCTTTTGAATGGGTCCAGGACGTTCCATATGGAACGACGCCAGAGCATGGTTCTAAGGGCGGAGCCCTGGGCAAGCCGCCTCGCATCTCAATCGTCTCCTAGTGACAAGACAGGTTCTATCTGCTGGCTCTGGCGGAGCAACCAAGAAGCTAGAGTTGAAATGGACTCTCCTGCGGATGGATCCTAATGTGGGTTTGT
>NW_026752167.1:0-1458 GCF_022355385.1 Mustela nigripes
CCCCCCCATTTTACATAGGACATACCTACCCAGTACTATGTTGCAAAGACCTGTTCCCAATGGACATCTTGCCTTATTACTAATAAATTAGAAAATTTTTAACATTTTAATGTATTTCTGTGAAGTAACAGGACTTCCATTTTTATTCTCCTTTACTACGAATATTTGTATTGAAAATAAGTTGACTTCCATCAAACACTTGGAGTGCCTTTATTCTGATGATTATAGGATTTTTCCCTTCATTAATTGGTTAATGTGACATATTGCATATTGCCCTATGTTTAAACCAACCATACATTACGGGGAGGGAATGGTCATGATATATTATCTTTGTGAATAATCTACATCTTAATAATTTGCTTATAATTTTAATGGCTATCCTCATGAGTGTCATTAGCATACACTTTTATATACTCTCTTGGATTTTGGTATCAGGGCAATACTAGCTTCATAAAATGAGTTGGTATTGAAGAGGAAGATCACCCAGAGCAGGCTAACCTAGAGTAAGCCCGGACCAGCAGACCACAGTAGATAGGAAGAGCAAGAGATAACCAGAAGGCCTGCTAGGGAGCAAGAGATGACCAGCCGCTTCTGCTTCTGTAAACAGGCTTCCCACCACAAGCCCACTACCCTGCCTAACAGACTAAAGCAACCCCCCAGCTCCCCCAGTTTAAATTCACCTACCATCAGCCAGCATAGCCCTTGGGACCTGGCACCCTGCACCCCCCCCTATAAAAACCCTGTAACCCTACTACCCAGGGCCCAGAACGTTGAGCATGAGCTCATCTGGGTCCCCCGGTGCAAAATAAATCCGAGTTCTCCTACTTCTCTGAGTGTTCACTTGATCTCTCGCAGGTCTGATTATTTTCCCATAATATTTTGTAAAACCTCTTTTTCTATTCTCTGGAACCAAAGGCTCTGAATGACTGTGAGTAATATAGAATTAGACTTGCTATGTTCAGCTGTGTCGGGATTGCATCTCTGTTGCAATCGGACCCTCCAGGTTCCCATCCTTTCAAATACTGTGCGGTGCCCACCCATCTTCCCTGCAAGACGCCTCTAATGATGCTGTCACTATAAAAGCTACCTGCTCCACTTTTATTGAACTCTTACTAATCTTCTGTACCCAGAAAGCTAAAGGTCATGGCTCTGTTAACTACACAGTTTTGATCTGTGCTGTATGATTGTGAATTGCGAGCCAACCATGACTTGTCTACAGTACTGACAATCGGTCCATTTGTTGAGCTTTTTTAATAAGAAGAGGTAGTATTAAACCTCCTATTCAGTTTTAATTTGAATCTCCCTGATGGCTAGTGATGATGAGCATTTTTTCATGTGTCTGACAGCCATTTGTATGTCTTTATTGGAGAAGTGTCTGTCCATATCTTCTGCCCATTTTTTGATATGATTGTCTGTTTTGTGTGTGTTGAGTTTGAGGAGTTCATTATAGATCCTGGA
>NW_026752168.1:0-1458 GCF_022355385.1 Mustela nigripes
AGTGCCCAGGTCAGCCTATATATTTGGGGTACAGCCGAATGGCATGCAGGTTGATCCTCATTTGGGTTTTCTGGTTAGCCCCAGAGGGCAATGTTTTTCTTCTGGACGGCAGGCAGAGTGCTGCATTGTTTTTCTGGATTGTCAAACTTGAGGGCTTGTGGGCCAGTAGTCTGAGGACGGAAGTCTGAGAACCCAAGCTAGGCCTAGGTTTCTGGGTGAGACCTGAATTGAGATCTCGTGCATCTGAAGTCAGGGCAAGGATCAGATGACCGCTCAGGTTGGACATTCTGTCCCTGATGGCCCCTTCTTGAAAGGGGGGGTGGATCACGAGGCCATAGGGGTTTTCCCACGATGGGAGAAGTGAGAAGCTCCCAACTGCAAAGATTCTTCTACAGGACAATTGAGACCTGTTGGTTGGCTCCAGGACAACGATTCCGAGCAGGGCTCTAAGGATGGATGGCTGGGTAGCCCACCTCGCATTCCAATTGTCTCCAAGCAACAAGACAGGATAGATCTGCTGGATCTGGGGGAGCAACCGAGGAAGCTGAGTTGAAAAGGACTCTCCCGTGGATGTTCCTAATATGATTTTGTGTCTATGGAGACCTTGGAATGAAGCAGTGGCACTGGGGCCCAGAAGGGCTCTCCTAAAGAGATGCTTTCACATAGCTCCATCATGCAAGTTTCCCATGTGTAGACGAGATTGTTCTGATGGGTGAGTCAAGAAACAGCCATATGCTGTTATTGAAATCCAGGCCTCTGAGGAGAGATGCCTGAAAACCAAAGCAATGGATCTGATAGGTGCCTAGGGGACTGTTCATTCCTTTTTACCTCAGGGGACATCAGTCTATGGTTCTGAGTGCCGGTAGGTGCTCAGATGTGCCCAGATTGCCCCATTTGTCCTGGGAAGCCACAAATATTCGGATGGCCTCAGGGACTTTGGAGGTTTATACTCTTAGTAGGGTTGTGGCCATAGGAATGGGCGCATACAATTCCCTTGGAGAGGGCAATCACAGTCGTCAGGTTTGACTCCAGGGGCCGGAGCATGTAGGGTGTGTAGGCCAGGGCTGTTTGGACAGTTGTCTGAAAACACAAACACGGCTTATGTTTCGGGTCATAGGTATGACAGGACTGATCTACAGACCATGAGTAGAACTCTTCGGGATATGAACAAAGGGCGAAGTGAGGCTCTTGCTCAAGTTTTTGTCTCTGGATATCGTGTCACTCATGGTCGTGAAATTTCCGGGTGACATCATGGGAAAGGGACGAGTCTTACTCTCTGGGGGTTGGCCCCGTCCAAAGAGTTTGGGTTCATTCTGTGGGATGGAAGAAGTCCGTTGTTTTGTTGCTGTTGATTTGTTTTATTTTGTTTTTCAACCTCAGGTGTCCCAACATACGAGGGATTCCACAGTGAAGCCCTGGGGAGGGCGACTGGACAACCAGAAATATGGTTAAAAATTG
>NW_026752169.1:0-1458 GCF_022355385.1 Mustela nigripes
CTCTGCTCAGCGGGGAGCCTGCTTCCTCCTCTCTCTCTGCCTGCCTCTCTGCCTACTTGTGATCTCTGTCTGTCCAATAAATAAATAAAACCTTTAAAAAAAAAGATTGGATTGGGAGGGAGACAAACCATAAGAGACTCTTAATCTCACAAAACAAACTGAGGGTTGCTGGGGGGAGGGGTGTAGTGAGAGGGTGGTGGGGTTGTGGACATTGGGGAAGGTATGTACTATGGTGAGTGCTGGGAAGTGTATAAGCTTGACAATTCACAGACCTGTAACCCTGGGGCTAATAATACATATTTCTAATAAAAAATAATAAAATAAATATACAATAATACACAGTATTATTTACTACAGTCACTATGATGTACATTACATCCCCAGGGCTTATCTTATTAACTGGAAGATTATACCACTGGACCCCTCATCTATTTCCTCCACAACCTCGCCTCTGGCAACCATCAATCTGTTCTCTATGACTTCATTTTGTTTTGTTTTTTAGATTCCACATGTGAGGGAGATCATACAGTATTTCTCTTTCTCTGTCTGACTTATTTCACTCAGCACAATATCCTCAAGGTCCATCCATGTTGTTGCAAATGTCAAGACTTCCTTCTTTTTATGGTTGAGTAATATTCCATCGTATACACACACATTTTCTTTATCCATTCACCCCGTTGGTGGACACTTTAGTTATTTCCAAGTCTTGGTTGTTGTAAATACTGCGATATTCACTACTGTGAGTGTGAGTCTTGCTGGCCGCTAGAGCCAGGTGACCTAGAGGTATACCCTGGGTAGCAACTGCAAACCTCGCACCATACGAGCATTCAAGCTCCTTTCCAGGAGATACCAGAAAGCAGAAGCAAGGCAGAGGGACAGCGCAAAGATGGTACCCATCAGCTCCATCTTTGGAGAATACCTTACTAGGCTCCTAGATCCATGTTAAATTAGATGCCTGCCTCTCAGGGCTTTAAGATAAGCAAATGAACCTCTTTCACAGAAATCTGAACGCATTTCAGTCTGCTGCTTCTGTGCTGAGTTCCAGGGTGGGTCAGTCTACTCGCGCGACTGCTTTAAGAACTCTTTCTCAGTTTGCTATAGCCTTGTGGGTCTCATGGGTACAAGCTCTGATGGCTTTCAAAGCTGGATGTTTTGGGGTCTTGTCTCTTAGATGTACGTCTTGAAAGTTGGGGTGCCAGAAGTGGGGCTCAAAGCCTTTGCTCCTCAGGGAGAAGCCTGGGTTTGTGAGTACCCTCCCAATCCCAGGTCGCTGTACCAGGGGTGGGGTTTATGGCAAGAGTGATTCTTACTTCAACATAGGTTTTTTTCCTTACTCACCTAATGTGTAGGAGTCACTCAGCTAGTTGTATGGTTTTTTCCACAGGAAATTTTTCCATATGGAGCTATAGATTCAGTGTGTATTTCATAGAAGAGATGAGTTCAAGATCCTCCTATGCC
>NW_026752170.1:0-1458 GCF_022355385.1 Mustela nigripes
GTCTAGGTTCTGAAGCCTGAAAACTGAGGTAGGGAAGAGATGATGACCTAATGCCATGGCGGGTCTGATGTGCTCAGTGTGCAGTCAGCTGTGTGGGTGTTGGTCACGAGGTCCGGGCTCAGGTTGTCAGACAATGCATTAGTGCCCAGGTTAGACTATATATTTTGGGTGCATTCGTTGCCGTGTAGGTTCTTATCTGAAGAACTCTTCAGGATATGAATAATGATCGAGTCTGAGGCGCGTGCTCAGGCTTTTGTCTCTGGATTTAGTATCAGCGATGGCCGTGGAATGTTGGGGAGGCCTCCTGGGCCATGGACGAATCTTGCTCTCTATGGACATGGCCCGATCCCAATTGTTTTTCGTCAATCTGTGGGATGGGAGGACTCCTTTCAGGTTTGTTACCTCAGTTGACCCACCAAAAGAGAAACTCCAAAGCAGAGCCCTGGAGAAGAGTTAAGGGACAACCCGAACTATGGTTAAAAATTTGGGCCTAGGGGCATGGCAAGCCCAATATGCTGTCTCTCCATCCAGCCACTTAGAGTCCTTACCTGAGTACTGGGCTCAGGTTGAGACTCACAATGTGAGTTTGTGACCAATGTGGCCCGCAAGCATGGGCGGGGCCTCATGGGCCACAATGGTTTCAAACACACTGAACCTTGAACAACATGCCAACCACAAGGTTTTGTGCAATGGGGAAAGAGTTCTGATTTCTGCATCATTTTCAAACCCGGTCCGTGACTGGAGATAAGGTCTAGGTTCTGAAGCCTGAAAACCGAGGTCGAGAATAGATGACGACTTAAGGCCATGGCGGGTCCAATGTGCTCAGTGTGCGGCCAGCTGTCTGGGTTGGGCCAGGAAGTCCAGGCTCAGGCTGTGTCAGAAAGGGCATTAGTGCCCAGGTCAGCCTATATATTTGGGGTACAGCCGAATGGCATGCAGGTTGATCCTCATTTGCGGTTTCTGGTTCGTCCCAGAGGGCAATGTTTTTCTTCTGGACGGCATTGTAGTTCTGGATTGCCAAACTGGAGGGCTTGTGGGCCAGTAGTCTGAGGACGGAAGTCTGAGAACCCAAGCTAGGCCTAGGTTTCTGGGTGAGACCTGAATTGGATCTCGTGCATCTGAAGTCAGGGCAAGGATCAGATGATCGCTCAGGTTGGACATTCTGTCCCTGATGGCCCCTTCTTGAAAGGGGGTGTGGATCACGAGGCCATGGGGGTTTTCCCACGATGGGAGATGTGAAAACTCCCAACTGTAAAGATTCTTCTGCAGGACAATTGAAACTTGTTGGTTGGCTCCAGTACAACGATTCCGAGCAGGGTTCTAAGGATGGATGGCTGGGTAGCCCACCTCGCATTCCAATTGTCTCCAAGCATCAAGACACGTTAGATCTGCTGGATCTGGGGGAGCAACCGAGGAAGCTGAGTTGAAAAGGACTCTCCCGTGGATGTGTCCTAATAT
>NW_026752171.1:0-1458 GCF_022355385.1 Mustela nigripes
GTGATATCATTTTCCAAATAAATTATTTAAAATGTTTATTTTTTATACTAAACTTCTATGAAAAACATTGCTATATGTATTATGGTATATGTTCCCCTTTTAACTTATTTTTAAAAATGTGAATGTGCCTTGGCAAATTCATAGTTTCTTTTTATGTTTATGTAAATTCTTCATAATTTTCCCAAGTTCATTGGCTTATGGTTTATATTTTTTAATAATTCTCCTACTGCCAATTAATAGATTTTTTTCCATTACATTGCCATTATAAGTAAAAAGCACCTGGAAATCTATATCCCTGTCCATTTTCCTCAAATCACTCATTATTTTCAGGGTCTAGTTGGATTTTCTTACGGGTTCCAGGTGGACAAGCTTCTGAACTGATGCTAATTATTATTTCTGTTTCTGGCTTCCTGCATTTACCAGCTTCAGGGATCATTTTTAACAATTATGATGAAATGAGGCATCATATTCTTATTCTCATCTTCATTAATAATGATATTAGTATACCGTGTCCTACAAGATAATAATAGATACATGTAAAATAATTTCATTGACCAAAAATGTGGTGGAAAATGTAAATAAAACACAGTGGCAACCAACTAGTCATTTCAATTTGAGCTATTCTTTTTCCCCCTTTATCTCCCTGTCTCTTTAATTTCCTGTAGCACATTCCTACAAAGTATTTAAGGTGTTTTACATGCACATACATAGAGATCATCATGCAGTCTAAATATAATAATTCCTTGTCAGTTTTAAATATTTTAAGTATTGTTCATTCCAATGTCAGTTGTCTACTAACTTTTTCTCCACACTGTACTTAATTGCAAGGAAATATTTAATTTTAATATAAATTAATTAATCACTTTAATAAATATGCTTACCTTATGGATTAATCTTTGATGCTTATTTCTTAATTTTTTTAACTTTTAAAATTTTATTTAGAGAGAGAGAGAGAGAGAGAGAACAAGCACAAGCAGGGGAAGCTGCAGAGGGAGAGGGAAAAGAAGAAGCAGGTTCCCCACCAAGCAGGGAGTCAAGCTCAGTCTCAGGGCCTTGGGATCATGATCTGAGGTGAAGGCAGAGGCTTAGCTGACTGAGCCACTGAGTCTAATTGTTATCTTTGATATTGAAGGAAATACTTCATCATCTCTAATTGATCCCCTATGTCACAAATACAGTTTTCTCTATGGTGCTATTAATTTTATTGTCCTAAAATTAGACTCTTTTTCTAGAAGCATTTTTAATCAGTCTCTTAGGTCTATACTTTAGTTTTTATACATTTCATTTAGTATTTTATTTTATCTTCATCATCTCTGAGTATTCCTGACAAGTACTCATTGGCCAAATCTTTTTTATTAATCTATTCCAAAAATTTGTTTGTTTCTATAATATTTTGTTATTACTGCTGTCTTTCTTAGGTTTTGCCTTTATATTCTTTTTGTTTTGTTTTGTTGTTTT
>NW_026752172.1:0-1458 GCF_022355385.1 Mustela nigripes
CAGAGTCCATAGTCTCTCATGGTTCACCTCCCCTTCCAATTTCCCCCAACTCCCTTCTCCTAACTCCCCATGTCCTCCATGCTATTTGTTATGCTCCACAAATAAGTGAAACCATATGATAATTGACTCTCTCTGCTTGACTTATTTCACTCAGCATAATCTCTTCGAGTCCCATCCATGTTGCTACAAAAGTTGGGTATTCTTCCTTTCTAATAGAGTCATAATATTCCATAGTGTATATGGACCACATCTTCCTTTTCCATTCGTCTATTGAAGGGCATCTTGGTTCTTTCCACAGTTTGGCAACCATGGCCATTGCTGCTATAAACATTGGGGTACAGATGACCCGTCTTTTCACTACATCTGTATCTTTGGGGTAAATACCCAGGAGTGCAATTGCAGGGTCATAGGAAAGTTCTATTTTTAATTTCTTGAGGAATCTCCACACTGTTCTCCAAAGAGGCTGCACCAACTTGCATTCCCACCAGCAGTATAAGAGCTGATCACAGGGTGAGACCAAGAGGCAGACGGCCACTGTTGTCACAGCCCCCCCCACTTCCCCCCGCATCACTACAAGCTCTTCCCCTGTGGTGGGACTGACTTCCACAGGACTTAAAGGGATGGTGCCCATCCCACCCCTTCTTTGTCCTCCTCTTTTTCCCCATTTCAAAGACACAGACATTGATGATTAAGAAATTCAAAAACAACTGCATATTAAGGGAAAATTAAGAAAGTTACTGGACGTGCCCAAGGGAAGGTGTAGGCTGAGAAAAGACTTGAGGAGGCCTTAATTTTATACCGCAGGCTGGTCTTCAGCAGAGAGACATAGGACAATGCTCTCAAAACAGACCACAGCACAAAGCCAGCAGGGCCTGTGAATGGTGGGGAAGACGGACTCTAGAAAGCTTTTCTAGGTTTCTAGAGTCATCACCCTATTTTATTCAAATCGTTCAGTTTTCAACAACAAAACATCATAAGGCATGCAAAAAAAAATTGAAAATTATACCCCATTCAAAGGGAAAACATACAGCGACAGTAACTGTCCCTGCAAAAGACTGATGGTGGACCTACTAGACAAAGACTTGAAGTAACTGTCTTCATGGTGCTCAGAGAACTGAAAGACATAAAGTCAGGAAAATGGTGGGGGAATGAAGCAGCAATGGAACAAAAAGATAGAAACCCTAACAAGGAGCTAAAAAGAAATTTGGGGACTGAAAAATACAATTTCAAAGGTACTGAAATGAGAAATTTACTGGGAGGATTCAAGAGCCAATTGGAGCAGGAAGACGAAAGCCTCAGTGAACTGAGAGGACCATGGACGTCGCCTACTCTTAGGAACAGAAAGGAAGGAAGGTTAGAGAAGAACGAATAGAGCCCATGGGACCTATGAGACAATATTAAGAGGACCAATGTACGTCCAGTGGAAATCCCAGAAGGAGAAGGAAAAGGAAAAAGAGA
>NW_026752173.1:0-1458 GCF_022355385.1 Mustela nigripes
ACCTAAGCCTGGCAAGGACCCTGATGTGGACCCTGAACCTAAACCTAACTCTGACATTACCGTAAATATGACTAATACCTAACCATGACCCAGACCTTGACACTAATCCTAACCCTGATGCTGATCTAACCCTGACCCTAACACTAACCCTGACACTGAATGTGAGCCTGAACCTAACTCTAACCCTAAACGTAACCCAGACCCTGACACTAACACGGGCCCTGACCCGAAACCTAACGCTGAACCTAACCGTAAAACTAACCCCTAACATTATCCCTGACACTGACCCTAACCCCGTCTAATCCTAACACTCAACCTAACTCTAAGCCTAACCCTAACTCCACTTTCACAATTATCCTGACCGGCTCCCTGAACCTGATCATAACCCTAACTCTGAACTTTGCCTACGTCAGAACTTAAACTTAAAAATGACCCTGGCCTTGACCTTAACACTGACCCTAACCCTGACTGTAAACCTAACTCTGACCCAATCCATGATCCTGAACAGATTAGTAACCCTAAAGCTAACCCTGATCCTGAACCTACTCATAAAACAGAACCTAAACATAAAGCTGACCTTACTATAACCATGAACCTAACCCTGACCCTGACCCTAACCCTGACACTAAACCTGTCCCAAACCTAACCCTGACCTGATATGCCCTTGGCCCCAAACCAAAACTTGAACATGACCGTAAAACTGAACATGACCCTGACCCTGACCCTAAACCTAACCATCAGCCAAACACTGACCCTGAGCCTGACTCTGACCGTAATGCTAACCCTGGCCCTACTGTGATCCTGACCCTAAACCTAACCATGAACCTAACCCTAACCCTGACCCCTACCCTAAGCCTTACGCTAACCCTGACTCCAAAGACGTCTAACCCTAACCCTGACCTTACGTCTTTCTTAGATCTAACCCTAACACTAAGCTGGTCTAAACCCAGCTCTGTTCCCTCCAGCGGGGACAACAGCTGCACCCAGCCCTACCAGGGTCTGGGAGGAGGCTGTATGTGGGTCACTGGATGGGCCCTGCATTGAGTGGAGTGTGAGCCTTGAGCAGCTTGGGGACCCGCGGCTCAGGGAGCTCTGGTGGAGCCGGAAGTTCGGTAAGGAGCCACCAGGCAGTGGTGACCTCACTTCCTTGACGACAGAGCCCAACTGAATTGGAACCCACGTATCCAGGCACCCCATTAGAGAGAAAACCGCCATGCCCAGCTCATTTCTAGGCACATCCTAAAGGAAGCGACATGTTCTCTGCTGTACTAAAGCCGAGAGGATGCAGAGAAAAGAGAGCTCGCCCGCCAGACACGTCCCCTCCCTGGCAAGTCATATCAGGTCTCCCCAACACCGCAGGCCCTTTGGCTAATAAAATTAAAAGGTTACACCAGGGGCTCAGGGTCAGAGTGTCCCACACATATTATCCAATTGTGTAGCCCTAGGTCTCCTCCCTGT
>NW_026752174.1:0-1458 GCF_022355385.1 Mustela nigripes
AGGCTCAGGGTCAGTGTTAGGCTGATGGTTAGGTTTAGTGTCAGGTTCAGGGTCATGGTCAGTCTTAGGGTCAGGTTCAAGTTGTGGTTGGGGGCAAGGTCATGTCAGGGTCAGGGTTAGGTTTAGGACTGGTTTAGTGTCAGGGTTATGGTCAGGGTCAGGGTTAGGTTTATGGTTATGGTAAGGTCAGCTTTATGTTTAGGTTCTGTTTTATGAGTAGGTTATGAATCATGGTTAGCTTTAGTGTTAGTAATCTGTTCAGGATCATGGATTGGGTTAGAGTTAGGTTTACAGTCAGGGCTAGGTTCAGTGTTAAGGTCAAGGCAGGGTCAGTTTTAAGGTTACGTTCTGACGTAGGCAAAGTTCAGAGTTAGGGTTATGATCAGGGTCATGGAGATGGTCAGGATTATTGTTAAAGTGGGTTTAGGTTTAGGGTTAGAGGTAGGTTGAGGGTTAGGATTAGACCAAGTTAGGGTCTGTGTCAGGGATAATGTTAGGGGTTAGTTTTAGGGTTAGGTTCAGCGTTAGGTTTCGGGTCAGGGCCCCTGTTACTGTCAGGGTCAGGGTTACGTTTAGGGTTAGAGTTATGTTCAGGATCACATTCAGTGTCAGGGTTAATGTTATGGTCAGGGTTAGATCAGCATCAGGGCTAGGATTAGGGTCAGGGTCTGTGTCATGGTTAGGAATTAGTCATATTTACAGCAATTTCAGAGTTAGGTTTAGGTTCAGGGTCCACATCAGGGTCCTTGCCAGGCTTAGGTTTTGTATTGGGTTCATGTAAGGATCACAGTCATGGTCAGGGTCAGAGTCAGGGTCAGGGCTTGGGTTAGGGTTTGGGGCAGGCTCACAGTCAGTGTCAGGGTCAGGGTTAGTGGTTAGTGTTAGGGTTAGCCCTGCTCCTGAGTCATGGACCCATCCATTCAGGTTCTCTGGATAAACCCTGGGCAGAAGGGTGTAGACCCTAAAGCCGATCCCACTTAAACAGCCTTATACTGGTGTGTAAACATGACTTACCCACCAGACATCTAACCCCTCATCAGCTCATCCTGCTTCGGGCATCTCCACCCACGATGGCATGGCCAGGTCCTCTTTACACACAGACACACAGACATCCAGAGGCACACCCACCCACACACACACACACACACACACACACTCATGCAGAGACAGGGAGGAGACCTAGGGCTACACCCATATATCAGAAGGTGTGGGACTCTCTGACTCTGATCCCCCTGGTGTCACCTTTTAATTTTATTAGCCTAGGGCCTGCGGCGTTGGGGAAACCTGATATGACTTGCCAGGGAGGGGATGTGTCTGGCGGGCGAGCTCTCTTTTCCCTGCATCCTCTCGGCTTTAGTACAGCAGAGAACAAGTCGCTTCCTTTAGGATATGCCTAGAAATGAGCTGGGCATGGCGGTTTTCTCTGTAATGGGGTGCCTGGATACGTGGGTTCCAACT
>NW_026752175.1:0-1458 GCF_022355385.1 Mustela nigripes
AGAAATATATAGATTTAATAACACTATTAAGGAGATAGGAAAGAATATGTATATCAGGATGATTTATTGTGCATTATTCTTTCCAGCATTTATATTTCAATGATCTGAGTTACAATGAAGAAATCACTATCATTATATCTCTGTCATTATTGTAACATTTGTCATTTTGACCTTATAAAATTGTTTATATGTATGTACATTTAATCTTCTCTATCTCTTCTACTAGGTTTGTGAGGCTCTTTAGAATATTGCTTTTGTGGTTTGTGAAGAGTGGCTTCATATGTATTGGTTCATGGCATGATCTTTGACATCAGGTTCACTTGAGCTGGAAATTCAAATATAGATAATTTGAGTTTCATCACTGAGTGATACTGACAGTAGTGAAAGTGTTTGCAATTATATATGCATTGGCATAATTGTAGAATTTTCCACTTACCAGAAATTTAATCTTAAATCTTAGTGTAAGTAACTGAACTTCTCTTGGTCTCTTTCTTTACCGTATAATTGAGTTAATTTTACCTCCAGAATATGGATTGATGAAAATAAAATAAGACAAGTAATTTAACTGGCACATTGCCTGGTACACAATCGACACTTAATAAATCGTTTTCTAGCTATATTACTTTGAATTCCAAAAAGCTTTTGTGTTCTAAAAAATATATTATTTCAGAACCTGACACAGGAAATAAAAAAAAATGTAAGTAAATAGAGCTGTTTTAAAACTTAAAAGGCTGCAGAATCTTTCTCTTTCTCTCTCTCTCTTTTTTTTTTCCTGAGTACATTTGACCACAATAAGGTGCTGCTCATTATTGTATAAAACATGAATGAAAGCGTCACATGAGTGCTATAATTATTATAACAAATGTTTTGGACAAATAAACATATCAGTGGACTCTGTTTTCTCTCTCTCTCTCTCTCTTTTTTTTTTTAGATTTTTCTTTATTTATTTGACAGACAGAAATCACAAGTAGACAGAGAGAGGGATTGGAGGAAGCAGACTCCCCACCGAGCAGAGAGCCTGATGTAAGGGACCCTGGGACCATGACCCAAGCCAAAGGCAGAGTCTTTAACCCACTGAGCCATCCAGGTGCCCTGCTTCTGTTCTCTCTTACAACTCCTGTAGGCCATATAATTAATGAGAGAT
Organism: Mustela nigripes; assembly: GCF_022355385.1. Lineage (NCBI taxonomy): Eukaryota > Metazoa > Chordata > Mammalia > Carnivora > Mustelidae > Mustela > Mustela nigripes. The sequence continues at coordinate 1,145 of NW_026752175.1, forward strand.
GTTACTATCATGTGGTGAAGAGTGTGGGTCTTTGAGTTAGTGCTACCGGAGTCTAAATCCCAGCTCTACCAATAACTAGCAGTGTGACCTGAGATGAGTCACTCACCTCTTGGTTATCCAGTTTAATAATTTGTAAAGTGAATTAACAATAGCAACATTAAAAGATAGTTGAATAAATGAAAGAGATATTGGAGACAAAAGTCTTGGGAAAGTATTCAATTTAGAGTAAAAAAAGAAAACTATAAATATTGTGGTCATCATCATCACCAATATTGTTAATCTTTGCTGTAACACCTCAGTATGCCTCAAACTCC
>NW_026752176.1:0-301 GCF_022355385.1 Mustela nigripes
GGAGGGTTCTCCTAATTTGTACGATTTTGGACAATGGAATGGGCAGAATTCCATGGATTGTGTAGGCACAGTCCTAATGTGTGGCTCCAGGGTATCCAGCCTGGATGGTGTGTGGCCCAGGACTTTGAGAACAGAAGTCTGAAAACACAAACTCAGCTTATGTTTGGGGACGTAGGTATGGCAGGCCCGATCTACAAACCATGAGAAGACATCTTCAGGATATGAAGTAAGTGCGAGTCTGAGGCGCTTGCTCAGATTTTGTCTCTGGATTTTGTTTCAGCGATGGCCGTGGAATGTCGAG
>NW_026752176.1:401-1458 GCF_022355385.1 Mustela nigripes
GGGGGACGTAGGTATGGCAGGCCCGATCTACAAACCATGAGAAGACATCTTCAGGATATGAAGTAAGTGCGAGTCTGAGGCGCTTGCTCAGATTTTGTCTCTGGATTTTGTTTCAGCGATGGCCGTGGAATGTCGAGGAGGCCTCATGGGCCATGGACGAATCTTGCGCTCTGTGGATTTGGGCCAATCCCAATTGTTTTTCGTCAATCTGTTGGATGGAGGACTCCTTTCAGGGTTGTTACATCAGGTGTCCCACCAAAAGAGGAATTCCAAAGCAGAGCGCTGGGGAAGAGTGAAGGGAAAACACGAAATATGGTTAAAAATTGGGGCCTAGGGGCATGGCAAGCCCAATATGCTGTCTCTTCATCCAGCCACTGAGAGTCCTTACCTGAGGACTGGGCTAAGACTGAGGGTCACAATGTGTGTTTTTACCTATCTGGACAGCGAGCAATGTCGGGGCCTCACGGGACACACTGGTTTCCACTACACTGAACATTGGACAACAAGCCAACCACAAGTTTTCCTGCCATCGGGAAGGAGTTCTGATTTCTGCATCATTTTCAAACCTGGGCAGTGATTGGAGATAAGGAGGAGCTTCTGAAGCCTGAAAACTGAGGTTGGGAAGGGATAACGACCTAAGGCCATGGGGGATCTGAAGTTCTCATTTTGTAGCCAGCTGTCTGTGTGGGCCTAGGAGGTCCAGGCTCAGGCTGTGTCAGAAATGTCATTATTGCCCAGGTCATCCTATATATTTTGGGTATAGCCAGTGTCGTGCAGGTTGATATTCATTTGGGGTTTCTAGGTAGCCCCAGAGGGCAATGTATTTCTTCTGCAGGGCAGTTAGAGTGCTGCATTGTAGTTCTGGATTGCCAAACTGGAGGGCTTGTGAGCCAGTAATCTGTGGACAGAAGTCTGAGGACACAAGCAAGGCTTAGGGTTCTGGGTGAGGACATGGCAGGCACAATCTACAGACCTGAACCGAGATCTCGTACATCTGAAGTCAGGGTGAGGATCAGATGATCGCTCAGGTTGGAACTCTTGTCCCTGATGGCCCCTT
>NW_026752177.1:0-1458 GCF_022355385.1 Mustela nigripes
TCATCCTTAATTTTTATAGATTGCCAAACTCTGCATTTTCTGAATGATGCCCAGGAACGTATTTTCAAAAACAAACAATGCCAGAACCACTATTAGGTCATCTCTAGGCAGAAAGGGACTCAGAGCCTACATTACTCTCTCCCTGAAAGTATACTGTAGGCACTGAATCTACTACCCTGAGTCTGTGCTACCAAATTCCTTAAGTTAGAAAGTTTTAAAACCTGTCTGTGTGGGAGTATTTCATTTACAGATAGAGATTTGGTTGTTTATACATTTTCATACTTGAATTTTAGGGTGTAATAACTATGTTTTAAAATTCATGGTGGTTTTGAATACTGTTGGATAATTGTGCTAAAATGGTATATCCATTCCTCCTAGGAAACAGAAATTATAGAAAGGTAGTGATTTCAGATCTGACATCTTTGAGTCATTGAAGTTTCAGTATAAATGCAGTAGGAAAAGTGACATTCATGTTTATGATATTTTCTATAAATAAATTAGAATGTACTGGAGGCCTGATATAAAGTGGGATGCCTAAACTTCAGTAAGATCTTGTTTTCAATTCAAAATAAATTTTATTTTTTATTTTTTTTATGATGTCCCCCAATTTCAGATAAGCACCCCCCTAAGGTCCACTCCATTATTTTTAAAGATTTTATTTATTTTATTCGACAGGTAGAGATCACAAGTAGGCAGAGAGGCAGGCATAGAGAGAGGGAAGAGGAAGCAGGCTCCCTGCTAGGCAGAGAGCCTGATGCGGGGCTCGATCCCAGGACCCTGGGATCATGACCTGAGCCAAAGGCAGAGGCTTTAACACACTGAGCCACCCAGGCGCCCCCAAAATAAATTTTAAATTGAATTATGCACTTCTAAGTTCAGAGACAATAAACATCAACCAACATAATTAATAAATTCTATTTCTTGAAATTTCGGGAACATTGATAGTCTCATCTCCTGGAAGAACAACAGCTAAAATTTTTGGTCATGGATTCTTGCTAAAATATCACTTTCCCAAAGAAAATTAATGTTATGAATTTCCATTGATTGCTATTGATCATGAAGAATATATCAACCACGATAAAAAGAGTAGGAAAAACATGATATCTCATCTGTAAGGGCATGTGGAAAGTAGGAAATGCTAGTAAAAATAACTATCATTATTTCCTAAGTTAACATAATATAACAGAACAAAAATATTTCATAACAATATTTTCTAGGCTCATTCTGATAACTCTTTTCTACATTCAAATTTAAAGGTTGAGGCATGTGATATGTATTACACAAAAAACATCCCAAGGAATTCGTTAAAAAAAAAAAAACTCTTATAAAGGAGAAATCCAAAGGAATTTCTTTTCTAATTTAATTAACAAATTATGAATCGACTTACCTATTTCATCACAGTGTATCAGGGACCAATAATATTTTTTAATCGTCATACCTGATGCAATAGTTACCATC
>NW_026752178.1:0-1458 GCF_022355385.1 Mustela nigripes
GCAGTCCTCCAAGTGTTCCACAGTTGGGATTTCGTGTTGGCAGGTTATCCAATGTCATGAACTACCTCTCTTGGCCACTAGCTCTATCTTTATGCTGCTAGTCTGAGAGCCCAAAATTTTTATGTCCCCATTGAGACATCTGCACAAACACTGCCTTTCACGGATGCACTCCCAGGACTCACCATCTTCCCACTGTGTCTCCTGATATTGTATCTGATCATTGTCTCCAGGCTCCTGCACCTGCTTGCTTGTTGGTGTCCTATGAGGGAAAAGGACGGTGTTCTTTCGAGTCGATGTCTGCCAAGCCTGTGAGCTGAAATCTCCAGCCCTTAAGACTTGTGTTGTCAGGAACTCGTGCCCTTCAGACCCTCTGCGTGTCACAGCAAAGGCACTGGGAGACACGTTCCTTGTGGGTTCTCAATGTGCCCTGCTCTCCTGTGCCTTTACCCTCTGCATAGGCTCACGGCTCTCTGATCCACAAACCAACCAAATCACCCCTGAGCTATGTCTGCTACCTTCTACCATCATCTCTGCAACTTCCGTTCTCTTTCACTGTGGAGTTTACCTTGTAGGATTCAGGTAAAATTCGACCCCATTGCAGTTGATGTGGTCATCTTCCTGTTGCCTTCATGGCTGAAAACAAGCACGAGGTTATTAGACACTACTACCATCTCACTGTCCTCCATGTCACTGCAAATTCGTACTGAGACATAAGTAAGAATGAATTCTTCCACTTGTCTCATATGGCAGTTTTGCGGAGAGCATTGGGCTTCATCACATCTATCATTCTCAGAAAGACAACAAACAGACGATTTTACTCCCTCATAACAGTCAAGAAACATACTAAAAAGCAAGGGTATTGGGACAAACAGTACGACTCTAATGGGGAACTCAAATGCTGGTGTTTGTTTGAAGGCAGTTTTGTGAGAACTCCTGTTTCTCGAAGAGGACAAGAGATGACATTCCTCACAGAAGATTTTCCTGGAACTGATGGAAAGTGAGTTTTCAAGGTATTTCAATTTTAATTGCTACCCATCAGAGACTGAATTCCTATCCTTTGAAATTTAATCATAAGTGTTATGTGAAACACACACTGACCACACACACATTAACACATTCACATGCACACAAACATGAATACACAGAAGGATAAGACATGCCATAGATGGCGAGGAAGAGAGGAATCGTACCAATGAAGCAACCACAAAGAAAATACAATTAAGGGGAAAAGCAAATAGAATCCAATGATAAGCCAAAGGAAATGAGAAAGTGAACTATTACCTATCAATAATTCCTTCAGTATTCAAGACTAAAGTCTCCCATCAATACAAGTTTTTAGCAGTGTTTGAAATTCAAAAAAAAAAAAAAAGGTAGAAAAGATCCATAAGGAAACAACAAATATTAAACAAGCTCGACCTTCTGTTGCCCATGGGAGATTTCATTCAACTATAAAAATAT
>NW_026752179.1:0-1458 GCF_022355385.1 Mustela nigripes
TGTCCTCTAGTACGTCCTCTCAGTGGCTGGACCATTAGATGTCCTAATGGGCTTGACATGTCCCTAGGCCCAAATTTTTAACCAGATTTCTGGTTGTCCAGTCGCCCTTCCCCAGGGATCTACACTGGAATCCCTCATTTGGTGGGACACCTGAGGTTGAAAAACAAAACAAAACACATCAACAAAACAGAACAACGGACTTCTTCCATCCCACAGAATGACCTGAAACACTTTGGATGGGGCCAAAGCCCCAGAGAGTAAGACTCATCATTTTCCCATGAAGTCACCCGGAAATTTCACGGTCATGAGTGACACGATATCCAGAGACAAAAACTTGAGCAAGAGCCTCACAGTCGCCCTCTTTTCATATCCCGAAGAGTTCTCGTCATGGTCTGTAGCTCAGTCCTGCCATACCTATGACCCGAAACATAAGCCGAGTTTGTGTTTTCAAACAACTGTCCAAACAGTCCTGGCCTACACACCCTACAGGCTCAGACCCCTGGAGCCAAACCTGACGACTCTGCTTGCCCTCTACATGGGAATTGTATGTGCCCACTCCAATGCCCACAACCCTACTAATAGGATAAACCTCCAAAGTCCCTGAGGCCATCCCAATATTTGTGGCTTCCCAGGACAATCAGGGGCAATCTGAGCACATTTGAGCACCTACCGGCTCTCAGACCCATAGAATGATGTCCTCAGAGGTAAAAAGGAACGAACAGGCCCCTAGGCACCTATCGGAACCATTGCTTTGGCTTCCAGGCATCTCTCCTCAGAGGCCTGGATTTCAATAACAGCATATGCCTGTTTCTTGACTCAACCATCAGAACAAATCTCATCTACACAAGGGAAAATTGCACGATGGAGCTGTTTGCAAGCCTCTCTTTAGGAGAACCCTTCAGGGCCGCAGTGCCACCGCTTCATTCGAAGTCTCTATAGACACAAAATCATATTGGGACACATCCCCGGGAGAGTCCATTTCAACTCAGTCCCCTCGGTTGCTCCCCCAGATCCAGCAGATCTATTCTGTCTTGTTGCTTGGAGACATTTTGAATGCGAGGTGGGCTACAATGCCATCCATCCTAATAACCCTGCTCAGAAACTTGTCCTGGATCCAACCAACAGGTCTTAAATGTCTGCAGAAGACCTTTGCAGTAGGGAGCTTCTCACAACTCCCATCGTGGGAAAAACCCCATGGCCTCGTGATCCATCCCCCTTCAAGAAGGGGGCATCAGGGACAGAATGTCCAACCTGAGCTATCGTCAGATCCTCTCCCTGACTTCAGATGCACGAGATCTCGATCAAGGTCTGTAGATTTGCCTGCCATATCCTCACCCAGAAACCGAGACCTAGCTTGGGTTCTCAGACTTCCGTCCTCAGACTACTGGCCCACAAGACCTCCAGTTTGGCAATCCAGAACTACAATGCAGCACTCTGCCTGCCCTCCAGAAGAAAAAC
>NW_026752180.1:0-1457 GCF_022355385.1 Mustela nigripes
TGTTGTTTCCTGTCTTGCTAATTTTGGCCATTCTAACTGGTGTAAGGTGATATCTCAATGTGGTTTTAATTTAATCTTCCTGATGCTAGTGATGATGATCATTTTTTCATGTGTCTGATAGCCATTTGTATGTCTTCACTGGAGAAGTGTCTGTTCATATCTTCTGCCCATTTTTTGATATGATTATCTGTTTTGTGTGTGTTGAATTTGAGGAGTTCTTTATGGATCCTGGATATCAACCTTTTGTCTGTACTGTCATTTGCAAATACTTCTCCCATTCCGTGAGTTGCCTCTTTGTTTTCTTGAATGTTTCCTTTGCTTTGCAGAAGCTTTTGATTTTGATGAAGTCCTAAAAGTTTATTTTCACTTTTGTTTCCTTTGCCTTTGGAGACATATCTTAAAAGCAGCAGTGCTGGCTGATATCAAAGAGGTTACTTCCTATGTTCTCCTCTAGGATTGTGATGTATTCCTGTTACACGTTGAGGTCTTTTTTTCCATTTTGAGTTTATCTTTGTTGACAGTGTAAAGGAATGGTAGAGTTTCATTCTTCTACTTATAGCTGTCCAGTTTTCCCAGCACCATTTATTGAATAGACTGTCCTGTTTCCACTGTATATTTTTTCCTGTTTCGTCAAAAATAATATGACCATTGTTGAAGGTCCATATCTGGGCTCTCTACTCTTTTCCACTGGTCTAAGTGTCTGTTTTTATGCCAGTACCATGCTGTCTTGATGATCACAGCTTTGTAATAAAGCTAGAAATCAGGTACTGTGATGCCCCCAGTTTTATTTTTGTTTTTCAACATTTCCTTAGTGATTCAGGGTCTCTTCTGATTCCATACAGATTTTTGGATTATTTGCTCCATCTCTTTGAAGAATACTGGTGGAATTTTGATTAGAATAGCATTAAAAGTATAGATTGCTCTAGGCAGTATAGACATTTTTTTAAAATCTTTTATATTTTTTTATTTTTTATAAACATATAATATTTTTTTATCCCTAGGGGTACAGGTCTGTGAATCACCCAGTTTACACACTTCACAGCACTCACCAAAGCACATACCCTCCCCAATGTCCATAATCGCCCCCTTCTTCCAACCCCCCCCCCCCCCAAACCCTCAGTTTGCTTTGTGAGTTTAAGAGTCACTTATGGTATGTCTCCCTCCTACTCCCATCTTGTTTCATTTATTCTTCTCCTACTCATTTAAGCCCTGATGTTTCATCACCACTTCCTCATATCAGGGAGATCATAAGATAGTTATCTTTCTCCACTTGACTTTTTTCACTAAGCACAATACTCTCTAGTTCCATCCACGTCACAGCAAATGGCAAGATTTCATTTCTTTTGATGGCTGCATAGTATTCCATAGTTTATATATACCACTTCTTCTTGATCCATTCATCTGTTGATGGAAATCTAGGTTCTTTCCATAGTTTGGCTATTGTGGACATTGCTGCT
>NW_026752181.1:0-237 GCF_022355385.1 Mustela nigripes
AAGATCATGACCTGAGCTAAAGGCTCAGGCGTTTAACTGACTGAGCCTCCCAGGTGTCCCAATCTGAGAAGAGTTCTGTATGTTCTTCCTATTAATATGCAGTTTAAAGTCTAGGTAATTAACTTAATATTTTAGTGGCTATTACATAGATAGCACTATGTTCCAGGCAGAGAGTAAGAAAGAAATATTAAATCAACCATATTCTATGCATTCTAAATGAAAATAATCATAATAAAT
>NW_026752181.1:337-1457 GCF_022355385.1 Mustela nigripes
CTGAGAAGAATTTATTTTTTTAATTTTATTTATTTGTGAGTGAGAGACAGCAGAAGCAGGGGCAGCAGCAGGGTGAGGGAGAAGCAAACTCCCAGCTAAGCAGGGAATCTGTTGCAGAACTGAGTCCCAGGACCCTAAGATCATGACCTGAGCTAAAGGCTCAGGCGGTTAACTGACTGAGCCACCCAGGTGTCCCAATCTTAGAAGAGTTCTGTATGTTCTTCCTATTAATATGCAGTTTAAAGTCTAGGTAATTAACTTAATATTTTAGTGGCTATTACATAGATAGCACTATGTTCCAGGCAGAGAGTAAGAAAGAAATATTAAATCAACCATATTCTATGCATTCTAAATGAAAATAATCATAATAAATCCTTCTATTTATGGAATATCAACCTCTAAGCTTTTCTCCATATGAACAATGCCAAATACCAGAAAAAAGGTTCATCTCATACAAATAAAGGATAGAATTAAAGAATTCTGGTAAGCCATTTAATTTTGAAAAATGGTGGTATATTGTTGCTGAGTTGTGGTTTTCAGTTACATAATATCTGATAAGTGTAGAAGTAACATGAGTGTTACGCGAGATGAGAAATGGTATATAATTAAGATATTTTTAATAGTACAGGTAAATACAAATTTGTAAACATAGCATTATGGAGGAATAAAAATAAATGATAGCTACACACTCTAAAGTGAATAAATCTTGGAAAGTTAATAAAGTAAAACAAGGACAGTGCAAAAAGTATGGTACATTTTTATAAAGTTCACTTTGAAACCGTAGATGGACTTAAAGATACTATTATGTATCAAATATTGTAAAAATTAAGCAAGGATATATCAAACATAAAATAACCAAAGCATACAAACTTGCGTAGATACAATAGGTGTGATCATGTTCTACTTCATAAAGAGACGAGTAATCGATAAATAGAAGTAACTAGACATTTTAGAAGTTAATAAAACTTTGCCTGTTATTTCTTAGTAATATAAAATATATGGTTTTCTAACAAAAGCGTTTATCTTAAAAATATTTAAAAATAAATTTCAGGCTACTCATAAGGTTATATTTACTTTTCCACTGAAGGAAAAGCTGGTTGTTGTAGTTGTAGTTGTTTGT
>NW_026752182.1:0-1457 GCF_022355385.1 Mustela nigripes
ACATCAAGCTTAGAAGCGGGTGTGGACACAGGAAGGACCCTGCAGGGCCAAGGTGGAGGAAGCACGAACCCCAAGGTGGGTGGTTGTTCTCTGACTGCAGATGTCTGAGGAACCCCAGGAACCAAATCTGGATGCACACAAACACAGACACGGGACCCAGGGCACACCCAAGCCCAGAAAGGGGAGACCCACAGCCCCACACACAGCACCGTGGGAGGCCATGTCACCGCACACAAAACCATGGAAGGTCCAGTATCTACATGGCACACCCTTCCGTGGGATCCTGAGACCACGCACCTCCTCGCCAGTCCCTGCTCAGGTGGTTTCTTCTCACCTTCCCCTCCAGCAGCTGGTCCTGAGGAGGCTGCACTGCTGTCAGTGTGGATGCAGCTCCACGTCCTCCACAGCGGGTCCTGTCTGTGTGGATATAAACCCACATCTTCCATGGCTGGTCGTGTCAGGGTGGGAGCAGCCCCACATCCTCCAGAAGCCTCCACAGTGGGTCTTGAGGAGGCCGGGCTCCTGTCCCAGGGGTGGCTGCACATGCCAGGCTCAGGGCGGGAGCTGTGGGTATGGCGCCCTCTACAGGCAGTGGAGGGCAGTGCAGGACTAGGGGAGCTCACCCTTCAATGGAAGCACCTGCTCCCTCAGAGGGTCTAGTTGAAACCATTTCATTCTGGAAATTCAAGCTGCATGAAGCCCAATATCCCCCAGCTTCTCCAAAACTTGCTAAAGAACAATGACTTGGAAACAATATGGAATTACAACAGTCCCTGACCCAAAGAGTAGCATCCAACATGACACTGGCCCTGAAGCAGACCCACATTCTGATCTCAACTTGCTCTCAAGCCTGGCCCTGACCCCAACCCAAGACCCTAACCCTAGCCCCCAAACCAAACAATGTTCACAAGAATCAAAAGGTAGAAACTGCAAATATCCATCAATGGAGAATGCATAAACAAAGTGTGGTGAAGGATTCGAATTCAGTTTCAGGTTCAGGTTTCAGTCAGAGTTTGAGATCAGGGTTAAGGTTTAGGGTCGGGGTGAGGAGTTAGAGCGAGGGGCAAAGGGAACAGTTACACTTTAGGGCTTTAGGTTTATGAGTTAGGTCTTAACACTCAGGGCTTATGGGATAAAGTTCAAGGTCAAATTTGGGGTTTGGGTTCATGCTGGGACTTGGGTTCAGGGTTCATGACTCAAAGTTCTGGTTTAGGATTTAGGTTCATGGTTCAGGGCTTGGATCCAGGACTCAGGTTGAGAGTCTAGGCTTCGGGTTCAATTTTAGGTTTGGCATTCAGGATTCCTTCCAGTCTGGGCTTTAAGGTTAGGTTAGGTTTCAGCATTGAAGTTAGGGGTTAATGTTAGGTTTAGGGATGACACATTTTCTTCAGTTGTTACCAAGGACACAAAAATTTCTATCTGACCTTTCTAAATCTGCAATGTATTTCATCTGGGTG
>NW_026752183.1:0-558 GCF_022355385.1 Mustela nigripes
AGGTTCTGAAGCCTGAAAATTGAGGTAGGGAAGAGATGATGACCTAATGCCATGGCGGGTCTGATGTGCTCAGTGTGCAGTCAGCTGTGTGGGTGTTGGTCACGAGGTCCGGGCTCAGGTTGTCATACAATGCATTAGTGCCCAGGTTATACTATATATTTTGGGTGCATTCGAGTGCCGTGTAGGTTCTTATCTGAAGAACTCTTCAGGATATGAAGAATGATCGAGTCTGAAGCGCGTGCTCAGGCTTTTGTCTCTGGATTTAGTATCAGCGATGGCCGTGGAATGTTGGGGAGGTCTCCTGGTCCATGTACGAATCTTGCTCTCTATGGACATGGCCCGATCCCAATTGTTTTTCGTCAATCTGTGGGATGGGAGGACTCCTTTCAGGTTTGTTACCTCAGTTGACCCACCACAAGAGGAATTCCAAAGCAGAGCCCTGGGGAAGAGTTAAGGGACAACCCGAACTATGGTTAAAAATTGGGGCCTAGGGGCATGGCAAGCCCAATATGCTGTCTCTCCATCCAGCCACTGAGAGGCCTTACCTGAGGACTGGGC
>NW_026752183.1:658-1457 GCF_022355385.1 Mustela nigripes
GATGGCGGGTCTGATGTGCTCAGTGTGCGGTCAGCTGTCTGGGTGTTGGTCACGACGTCCGGGATCAGGTTGTCAGACAGTGCATTAGTGCCCAGGTTAGACTATATATTTTTGGTGCCTTCGAGTGACGTGTTGGTTCTTTTCTGAAGAACTCTTCAGGATATGAAGAATGAGCGAGTCTGAGGCGCGTGCTCAGGCTTTTGTCTCTGGATTTTGTATCAGCGATGGCCGTGGAATATTGTCGAGGCCTCATGGGCCATGGACGAATATTGCTCTCTGTGGAATTGGCCCGATCCCACTTGTTTTTCGTCAATCTGTGGGATGGGAGGACTCAGTTCAGGTTTGTTACCTCAGGTGTCCGACCAAAAGTGGAATTCCAAATCAGAGCCCTGGGGAAGAGTGAAGGGACAACACGAACTATGGTTCAAAATTGGGGCATAGGGGCATGGCAAGCCCAATATGCTGTCTCTCCATCCAGCCACTGAGAGGCCTTACCTGAGGACTGGGCTCAGGCTGAGGGTCACAATGTGAGTTTGTGAACAATGTGGCCCGCAAGCATGGGCGGGGCCTCATGGGCACACTGGTTTCATGTACACTGAACCTTGGACAACATGCCAACCACAAGGTTTCTTGCCATGGGGAAAGCGTTCTGATTTCTGCATCATTTTCAAACCCGGGCCGTGATTGGAGATAATGTCTAGGTTCTGAAGCCTGAAACCCGAGATTGAGAAGAGATGTTGTCCTAAGGCCATGGCAGGTCATATGAGCTCAGTGTTTGGCCAGCTGTCTGGGTGGTGCC
>NW_026752184.1:0-1457 GCF_022355385.1 Mustela nigripes
AAATAAAATCTTTAAAAAAAAATTTCCCTTCCTATCAGAAGCAGACCGAAGAGAAGTGTATCCTCCCACTAACAAATTCCCCAGAAAGCTTCATCTAAAAGGTTGTACTTTCTTCAGACACCCAGCAGGACCTTCTTCTCTGGGCCTGGTATTTCTTCAATGGCCTATTCCAGAGAATAAGACACTAAACTACTGAGCGCCATGGGCCTCAGAACCACGAGAAAGAGATGATGAGGGGCACAAAGCACGCCTCTGGTCACCAAGAGGGTATGTAAACGTTTGCTGCTTTTCTGCATTTTTCAAAGCTGAGTTTTTAGCTAGAGGCCGCTCCTTTAGGATAAATTGCTGATACCGTATAGTAAAAGCTATTATATGATCTTTTACAAACCACTTCCTATCTTTGCATTCTCATGTGCCAAGACAGACACGGATTATTTAAAACCCTGAAGAAAGTGCTATTGCATTTAAATTGCCTATGACCTTCGTGTAGTAGATTTATGATTGATGATAGATTTAGTTAAAATATAACTATTTTAAATATTTACTCTCGGCAAACGATTTCAAACTATGCTCACTTAAGTAACTTGGTGCATGATCCCTTTTCTATTAAACCGTAGTGCAAGGACCAATGCCGCTTTTCCGAGAGAACCCCAAGCTATTTTTCTAGAATGGCCGTATGCGTATATATCAGGCGTCCTCTTTTCACTCCCTTTGTGGAGCACCTACCCTGGAGGTCATGTAATAACCAATGACCAAAAAACAAGCAAAAAACCCAAACATCCAGGTCGAAGTTATTCGCGCGTGCCATCATGCAATGGCAGACCCTGCCTGGAGATGAGGAGACTGCTCAAACAGATCGCGGGCAGGCATCTCAGCCCAGGCCTGTGCTGGGGAAGCAGGTTCCCGGCTTCGGGCTCAATCAGGAAGCCAGCAAACTGACCCGAGAGTGCAGCTGGGGTTTAGGACTGATGATCTTTTCCTAGCCAGCCCGCGAGCGGACACCCGCTGGGGGAGCCAGGCTAGGAGGCCGCCCAGCGCCCGCGCTGGCGACGCTCGCAGCCCCCCCACCCCCCCCCCCCCCCCCTGCCCCCGGCGCCGCCCCCCGCCCCCGCCGGCGCCGGCGCCTCAGGAGGGAGGGGGGCAGGGGCGGCGCAGAGAAAGGGCTTTGCTAATTGCCCACACGGGAAGTGAGCTACTGGAGGTCGCGTCGGAGAGTCTGGGAGGAGGTGGAGGGGCTGCCGGAGGAGGGGCGCGCAGCGCTGCGGTGCTGTTCTGCGGCCCAGTCGGGACTGCAGGACCCCCCCCCCCCCAACTCGCAGCCTGTGCGCTCCCGCGCTCCAGCCCAGCCCCCGAGGCCGCGCCGTCCGGCTCCAGCGGCCGGCTGCCCCTCCCCGCCCCATGGCTTCTCCGGACGACCCTCTGCGCGCAGTAAAGTGACACCGCGCCACGCCCTCACC
>NW_026752185.1:0-1457 GCF_022355385.1 Mustela nigripes
CAGCTGAGCCTGTCCTGGGTGTCATGTGCTGTGCTGAGCGCCTGAGACACAGACATGACTAAAGTCCGGGTTCCTGCCTTCAGTGGGCATCCGGTTCAGCGGATGAGACTGCTTGATGAGAGAGGGTTACACTTGGCACAGTGAGAGCCCAGGTGAGGGGCAGCCCAGTGACCACGGAAATATGAACGAGACTATGGCACTTAAAGTTGTTTTGAACAAGTGAAACTTGTTCATTGGACAAAAGATTATAGAGTAGGAGAGGGTTGCTCTAGGTAAAAGAACATTGTACACATCAGTGCTTGGCACAGGGTATGGATAGGAACTTGGGATTTTTTGAATGAATAAACCAAGGGCCTGGAAGATTCTGGCATATCCACTTTCACTTACTACGTGCTACATGGTTTCCAGCCACACACCAAACCCAGAAGCAAGGCAGCACCATGCCTGGTTTACAGATGAGGATGCTGGGCTTCCAAGGTCTAGGCCCCAAAGCTATGGAGTCGCAGGGCTCTGCCTGCATTCCTGACAGCACAGGGACGGACTAATGGATCTGCCTTCAGGAATGGACGTACAGAGCAAACTCTGAGCCCTCTTCCCTGCAGGTCAACACCCAGCAGGTCTCTGCAGGGACAGAAGCAGCTGAAACCACACTCCGCGCAGACTCTGGGGACAGCAGGTCCTGTGTCTCCCTGCAAACTAGCTGTTAGTCCTCTAAGCATATTTGGTCTTCATGGCCCCAATTGCAGGTCCTTTTCCCTAACTTACAAAAGACAACCGGGAAAGAGCCACCCAAAAGTCACCTCTAGCCAACACAGGCTCATGGATTCTCTCCTAGGACTCAGAGAACTGAAGTGAGTCTCCCTCTCCAGAACAAAGTGGCTTTTTTGTGACAGAGTTCTTTCCCCCCTTCCTCTGATTATCTCCTCAATTTCTCTCTATCTAGTTTGGGCTTTTTCTGCATTATGTGCACTGGACACATATTTCTTCCTCCCAGCTCAGACTATCATACCTTACTACTGTGCTGTGTTTTTTTTCCCAGTGAAAGTCATCAAAAATGAAAGTCCACATTTTAGAACACTATCTATTAAACATGCACCTTTTTGATTAACAAACAAACAAAGGAAAGCACTCTGGGAGGGCTGGTTTCCTGCTCTGGACACCATGGGAAGATTAGGAGTTCTCTGCTCCCCGCTAGGCCCTTGCATTTGGTAACTGGGAGTGATTCTGGGGTAAGAAACAACATGTTCAAAGACGCCTCAGTCTAAAGCACCGCTCCTCAGCGGGATCTTTGAAGTATTAGCCACGCTTCACCTGAGAGCTTGCCGGAAATGTGGAATCTCCCCCACCCCAGAACAACTGAACGAGAGCCTGCCTTTCAGTAGGATTCCAGGTGATGGAACACACATCAAAGCCTTGGAGGCACAGGTCTAGAATTAAGGGATTTGTTTTCATTACCA
>NW_026752186.1:0-1457 GCF_022355385.1 Mustela nigripes
GACATAATGGAAGCAGGGTCCCAAGCAAGAGACACTGAAAAAAAAAATTCAAAGCTAGCTTCAAAATCCTGTAGAGTAGCAATTATCAGGGGGCAATGCTAGGTCAAACCAAAATCATCCAGGAAATTCGCAAACAGCAAATTGAAAATCGAAACCAACACTTACTGGTCTTACTTTGTCCAGAAGAGGCATGCCTTTGCTCTGAACATCATGAAACTGTAACTGGTTAAATTCTGTGGCAATTTTCTCCAAAATCTCTCTAGTCCAGAGAGGGCTAGTAGAGACAATTAGAGAAGTGTAATTCCCAAAGTTAAAACCTGCCACCCCCACCGCCCCCCATGCCTTAGAGCGCTCAGGCACCTGAACCTGCATGCCATCAATTTTCAGGACAAACTGTCTGTGCAGCAGGCCCCAGGTGCGAGGGGTGAGGAGTGGGGAGGTCGGAGAAGCCACCGACGCAGCCTGGCCCGGGCCACAGGGCCCAGGCAAGGGGATGGAGCTATTTTAGGTCAGTGTGGGTACAACTGCATGTTTCCACCACGTTCCTCGGGCTCTCCCATTCGTGCCCTTCTTCTCCCTTCTTCTCCCATTCTCTAACCCCCTTCTCTCTCTTGCCCTGTCCTACCGTTCATACCCGAATCCCCCTCTTCTTCTCCGCCTGCCTCATTCTCCCTCCCAAGTACCTCCCCAATACCAACTACTGCTGTCTGCTCAATCAGCTAAAACTGACCGCCTAGCAGCAACTTGGGAAATCGCTCAGAGCAGCGGACTCCAAGTTTACATTTACCCAACGGCAGAAAGAGCAAGCTCGGTGCTCCGGGAGCTGGTGAGAAATCACTCACAGTGCATCTGCCATCAAGTGGTCTGGATACATTTCCCTCTTGCCCCCCACATTAGAAAGTGTCAACCCCATTCAAAAGGAAGCTGAACAGTGAAAGAAAAAAAACAAAACAAAACACAACAAAGGCCCCAAAGCCCCTGCTGGGCTCTATGAGGCATCCCACATCTGAGGATGGGCAGTCCGGTAGTGAGGAAACACACTGTAAGGAAACCCAAAATGTCTGGAGACCTGTCATGGTGTGCCCCGTCCCAGAGCATCAGAACTGGTGTGGAGGGAAGGCTAGCACTAATCCCAACCTCTACTGACTGATCCCATGCGCATTTCCTATTAATCCTTATCTCAGCATTTCTGGGCCTGGCAGAGCATGATGGATAAACCCTGCGATGACGCTGCTCTAGAGCTCAGAGCTGCTCTTCTGGAGAAAAAAGTCCTCCAAGGTAATTCTGAGCAAGAAAGCGCACAATGTCTGTTTATCAAGGACAGTGTTGCAAAGGGACAGGATTGTAGACACAGAGCTCACCGAGGTGTTTCTATCCGAGGAGCACAGCAGCAACAGCAAAGACGGGAAGAACACTGGAGGGCCAGCTCCCCAGGGGCCGAACGTGGACATGGCTGG
>NW_026752187.1:0-979 GCF_022355385.1 Mustela nigripes
TGTACCTCATCTATTTGTTTCTTCTCCTCTCTCTGCACCCTCCTCGCTCACCCCTCAGCCCGGGATCTTTTGACTGTCTAGAGTTTTACCTTTTCAGAGGCACCTGGATGGCTTAGTTGCTAGGGCATCTGACTCTTGATCTCGGGGTTGTGAGTTCTAGCCACCACATTGGGTATAGAGATGACCTAAAAAATAAAAATAAATAAAAATGTTGGTTAATTTTTACCTTTTCCAGAATGCCATAGAGTTGGAATCATATAGTATTTAGCCTTTGAGACTGGTCTTTCACTT
Source organism: Mustela nigripes (assembly GCF_022355385.1). Taxonomy (NCBI): domain Eukaryota; kingdom Metazoa; phylum Chordata; class Mammalia; order Carnivora; family Mustelidae; genus Mustela; species Mustela nigripes. The sequence goes on from NW_026752187.1 coordinate 292, forward strand.
AGCAATATGCATTTAAGGTTCTTTGAAGTCTTGTGGCTTAATAATTCATCTTTTAATTGTCGAATAATCCATTGTGTGGGGGTGGCACAGTGTACCTGTTCACCTACTGAAGGAGATTGGATTGCTTCCAAGTTTTGGCACTTCAGAGAATAAAGCTGCTGTAAACATCCGTGTGCAGGTTTTTGTGTGGACACTAGTTTTAAGCTCTTTTGTGTAAATACAAAGGAGCACACTTACTGATCTTATAGTGAGAATGTGTTTAGTTCTGTGAGAAACTGCCAAGCTGTCTCACACAGTGCCTCCCAATTTGCATTCTGACCAAACAGTGAATGAGAGTTTGGTTGTCCCACATCCTTGCTAGCATGTGGTATTACTAGTGCTTTGGATTTTTTATATTCTACGTGATATGTAATAGTACCTTGTTTAAATTTGCAATTTCTTAATGACATAGAAAGTTGAGCATCTTTTCAGATCCTTTTTTTTTTCTTTTTTAAAGATTCTATTGATTTATTAACAGCACAAGCACATGGAGAGGTTACAGCAGGCAGCAGGAGAGGGAAAAAAGCAGGCTCCTCTCTGCCGGGGGCCCAGTGTGGGTTTCAGTCCCAGGACCTGAGCTAAAGGCAGATGCTTAACTGACTGGGTTTCCTAGCCACCGCTCTTTTCACATTTTTTTTTTTTTTTTTTT
>NW_026752187.1:1079-1457 GCF_022355385.1 Mustela nigripes
TTTTTCTTTTTTAAAGATTCTATTGATTTATTAACAGCACAAGCACATGGAGAGGTTACAGCAGGCAGCAGGAGAGGGAAAAAAGCAGGCTCCTCTCTGCCGGGGGCCCAGTGTGGGTTTCAGTCCCAGGACCTGAGCTAAAGGCAGATGCTTAACTGACTGGGTTTCCTAGCCACCGCTCTTTTCACATTTTTTTTTTTTTTTTTTGTATTGAGAGTGTCTTTATTTATATTAAAAGGATATTCCAATTTCACTAGGTCATTAACTTCTTTGGATATCTGAATTATTTAAACATAGGAAGTAAAGAGTTTAAGATAAACTTTTATAACACAATAATACATATGAAGTATTCTTGTTCCAAATCTCAAACCTGAATCT
>NW_026752188.1:0-1457 GCF_022355385.1 Mustela nigripes
TAATAAGAACATACAAATGACCTGATGTAATGAACTGGACCAGATTGTCAGATACCACATTTCATACCAGAAAGATTCAGTGGTAAGTTTTAAAATGGCCAGCTATACTTCGACTGAATTTTAACTCATTTAACTTCTTTCTTTGTGTACAGTATTATACATTAGTCAGTATTATAGTAAATAAGTACTTTGGACAGATGTAAATATGCAGTAATAAAAATTGTTTTTCTTCTTTCTTTTAGTCCTTTTTACTTGGAAGACTAGCCACAAATACCATGCCTCCCCCAAAATAATTTGCAATCCAAATTTATCTCTAAATGAATTTATTGTACAGAAAAAAAATATATATATATATATTTAGAGTAGACATGTTCAAAAATAGTTACATAACAGCAGGGCCCTAAATGTAAGCAGTATAGTTGTTTTGTTTAGTTTTGTTTTTTTCTTTAAAAAAAAGAAAGAGGTTAGGTGAAATATTGGAATTTTATTTCCAGGCCTAGTATTTCAAGACAGTTAACTACACTTACGTTGTCAACAGCCTCTTTTTGGCAGTATGATTTTATTGGCTCCATGGAATAACAGCAAGAATTTACTATTGCTTCTTTCTTTTATGACACACACAGAAAAAAAAAAATTGACACATTACTCAAGACCAACCAGAATCATTTTAACCTATCAAAATTGATGGGAGGCCTTCACTGCCAAAGTCACTGCTGGGTTTTCACAATTCATTGCAGACAATCTGCTACTCCCTTTATGATAAAGGAGAGAAGAGTCATAATCAGGGAAGAAAGCTAGATTAATACTTGTAATTATCATTGAATTATTTAGCCTGCTATAGGTTTATTATTATTAGTGTCATTTGATAATTTTCTCTCATTTTATTAAACAGAACTGTGAGTAATTACCCTACCTAATATTTCTCTGTATTGGCTGACTAGCTAGCAAACATTCATGAAAATATCCATTAGCACATATAAAATGCTGCATTATGATGCTGTTAAATCAGAACATACCACTACCTGATCCTGTAGCTCTTTGAGGATTTGCAAATCAATTAATTCTATGTTTATCGGATTCTTCCCATACGATTAGAAAATTTATAATAGAGTCCATTAACATTATTAATTTTACCATTTTAAACCAGCAATCACACTTTGATTTTTACAACAAAAGCAGAAATATAAACACACATATTTGGATCAGTTTTCTGTTAGTCTGTCTGGATTTCAAAATCCTATTCCTCAAGATAATGCACACCAAAGTTCTGGATTAAACAAGAAATTAGATGGCACCTGAACACGTGGTTTAATATTCTCAAAAGGACTATTCAACTTATTTCTTACATTATGACATTGTTTTACAAAGATCCACACTTTTATAATGTTAGTATTTTTAATAATCAATAAAGTCAATTAATCATGATTAAAAATCAAACATAAAAATTTCTACTTTTT
>NW_026752189.1:0-1457 GCF_022355385.1 Mustela nigripes
CATTCCCTGCATATTTTCAGACCACAATGCTCTGAAGCTAGAACTCAATCGCAAGAGGAATTTTGGAAAGAACCCAAATACATGGAGACTAAACACCATCCTTCTAAAGAATGAATGGGTCAACCAGGAAATTAAAGAAGAATTGAAAAAAAATAATGGAAACAAGTGATAATAAAAACACAACGGTCCAAAATCTGTGGGACACAACAAAGGCAGTCCTGAGAGGAAAATCTATAGCAGTACAAGCCTTTCTCAAGAAACAAGAAAGGTCTCAGGTACACAAACTAACCCTACACTTAAAGGAGCTGGAGAAAGAACAAGAACGAAACCCTAAACCCAGCAGGAGAAGAGAAATCGTAAAGATCAGAGCAGAAATCAATGAAGTAGAAACCAAAAAAACAATAGAACAAATCAACGAAACTAAGAGCTGGTTCTTTGAAAGAATTAATAAAATTTATAAACCCCTGACCAGACTTATCAAAAAGAAAAGAGAAAGGACCCAAATAAATAAAATCATGAATGAAAGAGGAGAGATCACAACTAACACCAAAGAAATGCAAACAATTATAAGAACATACTATGAGCAACTCTACGCCAACAATTTTACAATCTGGAAGAAATGGATGCATTCCTAGAAACGTATAAACTACCACAACTGAATCAGGAAGAAATAGAAAGCCTGAACAGACTAATAACCAGTAAGGGGATTGAAACAGTCATCAAAAATCTCCAAACAAACAAAAGCCCAGGGCCAGACGGCTTCCCGGGGGAATTCTACCAAACATTTAAAGAAGAACTAATTCCTATTCTCCTGAAACTGTTCCGAAAAATAGAATGGAAGGAAAACTTCCAAACTGATTTTATGAGGCCAGCATCACCTTGATCCCCAAACCAGACAAGGATCCCATCAAAAAAGAGAGCTTAGACCAATATCCTTGATGAACACAGATGTGAAAATTCTCACCAAAATACTAGCCAATAGGATTCAACAGTACATTAAAAGGATCATTCACCACGACTGAGTGGGTTTTATTCCAGGGCTGCAAGGTTGGTTCAACATCCACAAATCAGTCAATGTGATACAACACATCAATAAAAGAAAGAACAGGAACCACATGATACTCTCAATAGATGCTGAAAAAGCATTTGACAAAGTACAGCATCCCTTCCTGATAAAAACTCTTCAAAGTGTAGGGATAGAGGCACATACCTTAATATTATCAAAGCCATTAATGAAAAACCCACCGCAAATATCATTCTCAATGGAGAAAAACTGAAAGCTTTTCTGCTAAGGTTAGGAACACGGCAGGGATGTCCATTATCACCACCATTATTCCACATAGTACTAGAAGTCCTAGCCTCAGCAATCAGACAACAAAAGGAAATTAAAGGCACCCAAATCGGCAAAGAAGAAGTCAAACTATCACTCTTCGCAGATGATATGATACTATATGTGG
>NW_026752190.1:0-1457 GCF_022355385.1 Mustela nigripes
CTAGGACCTCTAGTACTATGTTAAGTAACAGAGGTGAGAGTAGACATCATGTCTTAGGTCTTAACCATAAAGGACAAGCTCTCAATTTTTCCAAACTGAGGATGTTAGCTCTGGATTTCTCATATATGGCCTTTATGATATTGAGGTATGTTCCCTCTAACCCTACTCTGTTGAGGTTTTTTATTATCATGTATTGGATGTTATACTTTGTCAAATGCTTTTTCTGATTTTATGGAAAGCATCATATGATTCTTACCTTTTCTTACTATGGTATATCATGTTGATTGATATGTGAATATTGAACAACTCTTATAGCCCAGGAATAAATCCCACTTCATTGTGGTGAATGATTCTTTTACTATGCTGTTGGATTTAATTTGCTAGCATTTTATTGAGGTGTTTTTTTTCCCTTTTTTGAGGGGGTTGGGGAGCAGAAGGAGAGGGAAAAAGAATCCTAAGTAGGCAACCAGTCCAGTTCAAAGTCCAATGCAGGGCTTGATCTCAGGACCATGTGATCATGACGTGAGCCTAAATCAAGAGTTGGAGGCTTAACTGACTCTGCACCAGGTGCCCCTTATTGAGAATTTTTGCATCCATGTTCATCAGGGATATTGGTCTGCAGTTCTTTTTTTTTAGTAGTCTGTCTGGTTTTAGTAGCAGGGTAATTCTTGCCTCATGGAATTAATTTGGAAAGTTTCTCTTTTTGCCTTGTCCTTTGCCATATGCTCTGTGAAGAAAACCTCTGAGCAATTTTAAAATGATAAGTAATAAAACTTACTGCAGGGAATATATGAACAGTCTTTACATAATATACTCAAAAAGTTTTCTGTATATGCTATGAAATAGATAGGATTGAGTCTATATTGAAATATTTTATTTATATTCTAGCATATTAATAAGTCTAACCTTCTTCTTATATGACTTTATATGACTTATATGACTTTAGGGTTTCCTTCTTTGGTAGTTATAGCAATAAAATATATTAAGTAAAGAAAACTGTTGTATGTTTTCTTAGTATTTTGTTATTCTGCAAATAAAACTCAAAGGATTTCAGAATATAAACACAGACTTTCTTAAAAACTTAAAAGAGTCTCTGGGAAGTCATTATATTTTGTAGAAGTGAAAGTAGAAACAACATTTTTAAGTATGCTTTGTTCCTAAATATCAATGAATATTCTTGAAACTCTATTACATCAATTATAAAGATAGAAATCAAAATGAAATATCAAATAATATAACATTGATAAATGTTCTTATAAAAATAACCAACATATCACAAAATGAAAGATTTTCTTAATTATTTCATAAACATTTATTTGATATTGATAATACTAAATTTGAAATCCAATAAGATTAATGTCAGTAGAGTTTAGTTATATTAATCTGTTCAGCAAATCATTTTCAAAGTACTAAAAATTATTAGAAGTTGTAAAAACTTATGTTTTATGTCTTTGAAG
>NW_026752191.1:0-1457 GCF_022355385.1 Mustela nigripes
CTCGCTCTGCATTCAGGTGCATGAGATATTGCTTCAGATCTTCAGGATGTACATGCCGTGCCCTCGTCCTGAATCCCAAGTCTAGCTTGTGTTCTCAGACTTCCGTCCTCACATTCCTGGCACCGAAGCCCACAAGTTTGCCAATTCCGGACCATCATTGCAGCACTCTGCCTGCCCTCGAGAAACAAAATATTGCCCAATGAGCTGCCCGGGCACATTGAATGAGAATAAACCTACACGGCACTCGAATGTACCCAAATTATATAGTCTAACATGGGCAGTAATGCACTGTCTGACACACTCTGAGCCAGGACCTCCTGAGCAACACCCAGACAGCTGACCGCACCCTGAGCCCATAAGACCCGCCGTGGCCTTAGGTCATCATCTCTTCCCTATCTCAGTTTTCAGGCTTCAGAACCTAGACCTTATCTCCAATCACTGCCCAGGTGTGAGTGTGATGCAGAAATCAGAACTCCTGCTTACCCAAGGCAAGAATCCTTGTGGTTGGCATGTTGTCCAACGTTCAGTGTAGGGGAAACCAGCATTCACCCTGAGGCCCCGCCCATTCTTGAGTGCGACGAGGGCATAATCACGCATTGTGACCCTCACCGTGAGTCCTGACCTCTAGTACGTCCTCTCATTGGCTAGACCATTAGATGCCATAATGGCTTGACATGTCCCTAGGCCCCAAAATTAAACCAGATTTCTGGTTGTCCAATACCCCTCCCCAGGGCTCTACTCTGGAATCACTCATTTGGTGGGGTTTGAAACACAAAAAAACCATATCAACAACAACAGTACAACGGACTTCTTCCGTCCCACAGAATGACCCCAAACTCTTTGGACGGGGCCAAAACCCCAGAGAGTAAGACTCGTCCATTTGCCATGAAGTCACCTGGAAATTTCACGACCATGAGTGACACGATATCCAGGGACAAAAACTTGAGCAAGAGACTCACACTCACCCTTTTTTCATATCACGAAGAGTTCTCCTCATGGTCTGTAGATCAGTCCTGCCATACATATGACCAGAAAAATAAGCCGAGTTTGTGTTTTCAGACAACTGTCCAAAAAGCCCTGGCCTACACACCCTACAAGCTCAGGCCCCTGGAGCCAAACCTGACGACTGTGCTTTCCCACTCCAAGGGAATTGTATGTGCCCACTCCAATGGCCACAACCCTACCAATACGATAAACGTCCAAATTCCCTGAGGCCATCCCAATATTGTGGCTTCCCAGGACAAACAGGGGCAATCTGGGCCCATCTGAGCACTTACCTGCTCTCCCACCGGAAGACTGATGTCCCCAGATGTAAAAAGGAATGAACAGGCCCCTAGGCACCTATCGGATCCATTGCTTTGGTTTCCAGGCATCTCTCCTCAGAGGCCTGGATTTCAATATCAGCATATTGCTGTTTCTTGACTCACCCATCAGAACAAATCTCATCTACACATGGG
>NW_026752192.1:0-1457 GCF_022355385.1 Mustela nigripes
TGAATGAAGCTGTTTGCTGAATATAAAGAAAAGAGCATTGAAGTACAATTCACACTCTTACTTCTTCTATGCTTTCAGATGTTTGACATTTGAAGATTTTGCTTCTAGAAGAGATGCCCTATATAATTCTTACTTTAAGGAGCAAGTTGCTTTTATAATTTTTTTATTATTCTACCATTCAAGTACTTCCATTTAAATTAAATTCAATACCATTAAAAAAAATCAAAAGTGCAGCCAGTATTCAATTCCTGGGCTAAATCATTTTAGAAAGCTTTGTGTTATTGAACCTACAGGGTTTTTCTGTAGTTTTAACTCTTTCTTTCGGTGAGGTCAAAGAGGTTGCTACCTGTTCTCTCCTCAAGGATTTTGGTGGATTCCTTTCTCACATTATCCTTCTTCATCCATTTCCAGTCTATTTTCATGTATGGTGTAAGGAAATGGTCCAATTTCATTTATCTGCATGTGGCTGTTCTATTTTCCTGACCCCAAGGCCAGCGGCTCCTTCTCTACTCCCGGGGCCGAGTGCTGTGCCTTCCCCACACTTGCTCCTGGGGAGCACGGCGACAGACCTGTGCAACCACTCTTCTGTTTCAGGCAGAGGGGATGCAGGGCAAAGATTATTTCGCTCCATGCGGGTATCTTCCACCGTGGCACCTGGTGGCAAGCCCGTCTGCCCTTGGGACAGGTGGCCAAGGAGTTGCTGTCCCCTTGGGACCAGAGGCACAGGACAGGCCTGCCTTCTGCCCAGACTCCTTCCTCAGAGTGGAGTACACGTCCCTGCCCTAGTCGTCCCCTCATGACTCCTTAGCAGCCAGGCTTCCATCTCTCCGCACAGGGAGCGGGTGACACTTGTCTTGCCACAGGCCTGCTGTTCGTGCCATGGCAGGCTATCCTGCTTCCCGAGCGTTTTCCAACCCCAAGGCCAATGGCTCCTTCTCTTACCTGGGGGCGGGGTGCTCTGCTTCCCCACACTTGCTTCTGGGGAGTGCGGTGACAGACCTGTGTGACCATGCTTCTCTCTCAGGCAGAGGGGATGCTAGGGCAAAGAGTAGTTCGCTCCATGCGGGTATCTTCCACAGTGCTGCAGAAACTAGCTCAGGCAAGCAGCAGCAGCATCCCCAAACCCAACTCTGATTTCCCAACGAATGCTGTGCTTTCCCACGGGAGATGCCCAGGCAAAGAGGTTTTCGCTGTATGCGGGTTTCTCCCACCACGAGACTGGGCTCAGGCAAGCAGCAGCAGCCCGCAGAACATTTCTCAAGAATGCTGTGCTTTCGCAGAAGCTTTGACTTGGAGCGAACAGCACTTCGCCGCTGCTTCCTCAGCAAGGCTTCAGTCGCTTCAGGGAAGAAGAGCTGCGGGAGAGCTGGTGCCTCTTGGGCCTTGCTTTCCCGGGCTCCCTGTTCGAGTCCTGGGTTCACTGTGCCAGGCTGAACTAAACAGACATAGCCACAACC
>NW_026752193.1:0-1456 GCF_022355385.1 Mustela nigripes
TGAGGGTTGCCGGGGGGGAGGGGGTTTGGGAGAAGGGGGTGGGATTATGGACATTGGGGAGGGTATGTGATCTGGTGAGTGCTGTGAAGTGTGTAAACCTGGTGATTCACAGACCTGTACCCCTGGGGATAAAAATATATGTTTATAAAAAATAAAAAATTTAAATGCATGTTTTAAAAAAAAAAAAAGTATATGATAAAATAATGATATACATATAAAAAGAAAAGAAAGATACTATACTGTGAATATAAATTAAGTGAAAATTGTTGAAATAAAGAATACAGTAAGTGGAGACTAAGATGAATATAGCTGTAAAATGAATAAATGAGTTGGGAAAAACAAACAAATAAACAAACAAATTCATGACTTCTGCCCAAATGCAGCAGAAGAGAAAAAAAAAAGAAAGAAAATATTTAAATAAGTACTGAGATAAATTTTGGAGAATTAAAGAAAGATGAAAGATACCAGACTTAAAAGAATGCCAAACATGAGAAATCAGAAACAAAACAAAACAAAACCCACACACAAAAAAAACTATTCATATATATTATGGTGAGTTTTAAGAATATCAAAAACAGAGAAGAGCATAAATGATGCCCAAGAGAAGAACAGATCACCTAAAATGTACAAGAATAATACTGACTGCAGAATTCTCAATAGTAATAGCATATAAAGGAGACAGCTGGGTGTTTGTATAGATGGAAAAGATATTTGAAACTAGATATTATACATCAAGCCCAATTATTTATTAAATTTGAGAACACAATAAAAATACAATGAAGCATGTTAGGTCTTAGAACATTTATCACACAGAGACACACATTTTAGAAAACTTCCTTGGAGGACAACTCAATTTAGATAGAGAAAACAGAATTATGTACTCAAAGGCATATTTTGAAGGAAGGATTGAATATAGTCTGCACTGCAAATATTCTTTAATCCTTATGTTCTGAATTTCCTAAATTTAAGAAGTATTTGTTCAAATATTTATCTTTAAATAAACCCTAGGAGACTTTTTCTTGGATTCTGGAAAATCAGTCCATTTGGATACAAATCTTTTTGTCACTGATGGAAATTTTCATAGCCCTTAACTGTGGAATGCCTAATGTATTGTTACAGCAATTGTGATTTGCCAATACATGGGTGATGTGTGTGTTGTGTGTGTTTATTTTTATTTTTGATGGTTTTACTCGTCTTTGAGATTTTTAAGTAGACATAATTTTAATAAATTATGATTTGTTGAAATTTATCTGAAGTTATATATAATAAAATGAAATTTGTGTGAACTAAAGAAGTGCGTCTCCATTTTTTTTTTAAAGAGTAGACTGGTCTTTAAAAATTGTCCAAAGAAGTATATTATATTCATTATTAAATTTGATAATATACAATAAAGTATTTATGGTCATATGGAACCATATCAAATTCTACTATTAATTCATATTAATAATTACCATAA
>NW_026752194.1:0-1456 GCF_022355385.1 Mustela nigripes
TCTGGGGATGGCCTGATCCCAAGTGATTGGGGACATTCTGTGGGTGGGAGGAATCCTTTCTGTGTTTACTTACCTCAAATGTCCCACCAAAGAGGGATTCCAGAGCAGAGTCCTGAGTAGGGGTGACTAGATGTCTCTACCTCTGGTTAAGATTGGGTGACATGGGGCATTGCAGGCCCCATATGCGGGCTCATGGTCCAGATACTGAGAGGCTTTACTTGAGGACAGGGCTCAAACTGAGGGTCCCAATGTGTGTTTGTGCTCACCGCAGCTCTTAAGCATGGGCAGGGCCTCAGGGACCCTACACTACCCTCAGGGGCCCTACTACTACTACTGTAGGCCCTAGAGGGGACCTACACTGAACTTTGGATAACATGCCAACCACAAGATTCTGGCGAGAGGGAAGGAGGAGTTATAATTTCTGCATCACGTTCACCCATGGGAAATGAGTAGAGATAAGGTCTAGGTTTCTGTAGCCTGAAAACCAGGTTGGAAAGAGATGGCAACCTAAGGCCATGGCGGTTCAGATGTTCTCAGTGTACGGCAAGCTGTCTGGGTGACGGTTGGGAATTCAGGCCTCAGGTTGTGTCAGAAAGGGCATTAGTGCACAGGCTAGACTATATAATTGGTGTACAGTTGAGTGGCATGCAGGTTTATCCTCATTTGAGGTTTCTGGGTAGACCCATAGGGCAACGTTTTTTTCTAGAGGGCAGGCAGAGTGCAGCACTGTGTCATCGGAAATCCCAAAATGGAGGGCGTGTGGTCCAGGAGAGTGAGGACGGAAGTCTGAGAACACAAGCTATGCTTAGGTTTTGGGGTGAGGGCACAGCAGGTACACTCTGAAGAGCTTAATCAAGATCTCGTGCATCTGAAGTCAAGGCGAAGATCAGCCGTTCGGTCAGGTTGGAGTTTCTTTCCATGATCCGCCTTCATGAAGATTGGGGGCATCCTGTGACCTTGGAAGCTTTCCATGATATGAGTTGTGAGGTGGTCCATGCAAAAGGACTCCTTTGGGACAGTCGAGACCTGTTGGATGGCTCAAGGATGTCCCATAAGGAACGACGCAAGAGCAGGATTCTAAGAGTTCTAAGGATCTCTAAGTAGAGAAGCCTGGAAACCAGAGCAATGGATCCGATAGGTGCCTATGGGCCTGTTCGTTCCTTTTTACGTCTGGGGACATCAGTCTACGGGTCTGAGTGCCGGTAGGTGCTCAGATGGGCCCAGATTGCCTCTGTTTGCGGTGGGAAGCCCCAAATAACGGGATGGCCTCAGGGAGTTTGGAGGTTTATCCTATTAGTAGGGTTGTGGCCATTGGAATGGGCACATACAATTCCGTTGGAGAGGGCAAGCACAGTCTTCATGTTTGGCTCCAGGGGCCTGAGCCTGTAGGGTGTGTAGGCCAGGGCTCTTTGGACAGTTGTCTGAAAACACAAACTCGGCTTATGTTTCCGGTCAA
>NW_026752195.1:0-1456 GCF_022355385.1 Mustela nigripes
CACATCTGATCACGGTATCTGTCTGAAAGCCTTGCATGGCTCCTCTCCATGTGCAGGACAAAGACTTCTCCAAGGTCTCCTACCACCAGACACAACTCCATCTCCTGCCCCACTCCCAAGTGGGTTTCCAGCCATTCCCACTTGCCTTGCTCCAGACTTCTGTGCTATCGTTTGCCTCCGGGCCTTGACAGATTTTATTTCCTTTTCTAGGAATACTCCCCACTTGTCCCTCCAGCACACGTCACTGGGGAGATCTCTGCTCATACTCCGCATCTCAGCTCGGTATCCCTGAGCCTGGCTGTGTGCTTTCACGGAGTGCCCCTCTGATGACTCTGTGCCACCTGAGAGCTGTCCCACCCATAAAGGCAGGGACTATGCCGTTTTCAGGGCTGTCACGGAGTCGAGCAGACTGTGCACAGAACACCTTTGTAGCCTCTGTGGGGACTGAGCACTGCTCAGAGCTGTGTGTTAGATGATATACAGCTCTTGCCCACTTTTGCTTCCCAGCACCCCGCACAGTCCCTGGTGCCTGAGACATGCTTCACACTGGAGGAACACAGGAGTGAAAGAACAAACAAATGAATGAATTAAAGAACGAATGAATGAATGAACGAAAGAATGAATGAATCCGCCCCCCGGACATCCCTGCCTCCCAGCCCCCAAGGCCTCTCCCCATACTCACACAGTGGGGAGGTCCTCCAGTCTGGCTTCTCCCGTCCTCTGTTCCCTCCGCCCTCAGCTCTGTCGCTTTATCTCACAGTGGTTCTTGAGGTTATAACCTCCGGGGACAAAGAACATGCAGGTCCTATTGGGGGGTCCTTTAGGAAAGTGCTGTGGGGAGGATGCATAGGGCAGCCGAGTGAGTTCCACATTCATCCTTGCTCTCGAGGGAGTTCGGATCCTGTTGTGTGCCTCTGCTGAGGAGGACCCTGTTGGAGCCCGTGTGGGATGTCCAAATGGCATGGTCTCTGTGCCATCCAAGCCAGGGGTCCATGTGGCAGCCAGACCTTGACCCCAAGGACAGCAGTCCTTTCTACAAGTGATCTCCCCTACCCGAGCCTTGGGGTCCAGCCTCATCCGTGAGGTGATCACCCTCTCAAGGGGAGAGGTGGTTGATTATGTTTCCAACTCTCTGGTCTCAGTTTCCTCATTGAAGAAACAAGAGGTTATTCTGGAATATCTAAGACTTGTTCTTCCTCTGAAGGTGAGAGTCCCACCATGGCCCTGGACAGCATCAGGGGCCAGCCTACAGATGACAGTGAAGGCAATGCCAGTCAAGGGTAGTCCTTCTGTCCACCTGCATCCAATTCAGGGAGCGCTATCACACAGCTGCTATGTGCAAGGCCTGGGCCACTGTGCTACAAAAGATGCAGTTCCAGGCCTCAGGGAGCTCGCTCCAGGGGTGGGAGCTGACATGTAGCGGGTACTAAGTAGCACTAACAGCCCTAATCTGGGC
>NW_026752196.1:0-1456 GCF_022355385.1 Mustela nigripes
GAGTTCTAACAGTTTTGGAGTGGAGTCTTTTGGGTTTTCCACATAAAATATCATATGATCTGCAGAGTGAGAGTTTGACTTCTTCTTTGCCAGTTCAGATGCCTTTTATTTCTTTTCTGTTGTCTGATTGTGGAGGCTAGGACTTCTAGTACCATGCTGAATAGCAGTGGTGATAGTGGGCAGCCCTGCTGTGTTCCTGACCTTAAGGGAAAGGCTCTCAGTTTTTCCCCCATGGAGAATGATATTTGCTGTGGGTTTTTCATGGAAGGCTTTGAAGATATTGAGGTATGTACCCTCTATCCCTGCACATTGAAGAGTTTTGATCAAGAAAGGATGCTGTACTTTGTCAAATGCTTAACCAGCATCTATTGAGAGTATCATGCGGTTCTTGTTCTTTCTTTTATTAATGTACTGTATCACATTGATTGGTTTGAGGATGCTGAACCAACCTTGAAGCCCAGGAATATATCTCACTTGGTCATGGTGAATAATCCTTTTAATGTACTCTTGGATCCTATTGGCTAGTATTTTGGTGAAAATTTTTGCATCTGTGCTCATCAAGGATATTGATCTGTAATTCTCCTTTTTTGGGGGGTTTATTTTTTAAAAATTTTTATAAACATATAATGTATTTTTATCCCCAGGGGTACAGGTCTGTGAATCGCTAGGTTTACACACTTCACAGCACTTACCATAGCACATACCGTCCCCAATGTCTATAACCACACCCCCATCTCCCAACCCTCCTCTGCCCAGCAACCCTCAGTTTGTTTTGTGAGATTAAGAGTCACTTATGGTTTGTCTCCCTCCCAATCCCATCTTGTTTCATTTATTCTTCTCCTACTCCTTTAAACCCCCCATGTTGCATCTCCACTTCCTCAGATGAGGGAGATCATATGATAGTTGTCTTTCTCCGATTGACTTATTTCGCTAAGTATGATACCCTCTAGTTCCATCCACGTCATTGCAAATGGCAAGATTTCATTTCTTTTGATGGCTGCATAGTAGTACATTGTGTATATATACCACATCTTCTTTATCCATTCATCTGTTGATGGACATCTAGGTTCTTTCCATAGTTTGGCTATTGTAGACAATGCTGCTATAAACATTCGAGTGCATGTGCCCCTTCAGATCACTACGTTTGGATCTTTAGGGTAAATACCAGTAGTTCAATTGCTGGGTCATAGGGTAGTTCTATTTTCAACATTCTGAGGAACCTCCATGCTGTTTTCCAGAGTGGTTGCACCATCTTGCATTCCCACCAACAGTGTAGGATGGTTCCCTTTTCTCCACATCCTTGCCAGCATCTGTCATTTCCTGACTTGTTAATTTTAGCCATTCTGACTGGTGTGAGGTGATAGTTTGACTTCTTCTTTGCCAATATGGTTGCCTTTAATTTCCTTTTGTTGTCTGATTGCTGAGGCTAGGACGTCTAGTACTATGTTGATTAACA
>NW_026752197.1:0-1456 GCF_022355385.1 Mustela nigripes
GCAAATATGTTGTTCAAGCCGTTTCCATTCTTGAAAATGTAGGTCATATTAGTACCAAATCCTCTATTACCAAAGCCTTAAAAAACCTCCAAACAATAATATGGGACAGAAAAGCCCCCTTTTTTATAGGTCATATCAGAACACATACAACTCTACCTGGTCCCCTAGCAGAAGGTAACCGCACCGCGGATCTACTAACAAAGGAACAGTTTATCTTTACAATAGAGGATACATTACAACAAACTGTTTCATGTAAATGCACTCACACTCAGATTAAAATTTAATATAACAAAAGCTCAAGCCTGAGACATAGTTGTATCCTGTAAAAACTGTGTGATGCTGCTTCCGTCACCTTCCCTAGGAGTAAATCCACGCGGTTTACTGCCCAACCATATATGGCAAATGGATGTAACTCACATCCCTGAATTCGGCAAACTCAAATATGTACATGTCTCGGTAGATACCTGCTTGGGAGTCATTTTTGCCTCTATCCATACAGGAGAAAAAACCAAAGACGTTATTTCCCACTGCCTTCAAGCCTTCGCCACTTGGGGTAAACCCCGACAAATAAAAATGGACAATGGTCCTGCATATACTTCACAATCATTCCGCAGTTTCCTTGCCCAACTAGATATTACCTTAAATCATGGTATTCCCTACAACCCTCAAGGGCAAGCTATAGTAGAACGTGCCCACTTGACCCTCAAACAAGCTCTTTTAAAACAAAAAGGGGGAAGAGGGGACACGTTTCAGTCCCCTAAAGGCAAACTAAACACGATTCTAACACTTGATAAAAATGGACATGCAGCAGCTGAGAGACATTCAGCACGTACCAACTCCTCCCCTAAGCCTTTAATCCTTTGGAAGGATATTCTTACAGGACAGAGGAAGGGTCCAGACCCTGTACTAATCTGGAGCCGAAGTTCTGTTTGTGTTTTTCCACATGACAAGGAAGTACCTATTTGGATTCCTGAGCGGTTAACCCGACAAGCCCCAGACCCTGAAGACGGCGCTAAAGAAGATGCCACTGATACTACTGATATGGGGAGCATTAACACTCCACCTCCCGCCGATAGCGACCCGTGAATTGTGAGCAATCCTTAAAGCCTGGCCCTACCCTTTGCCAGTTACTAACTCATTAATATTCCCTCCATTTTTCACAACTAATCAAACATTAGGACTGCCTATTGTACACAATTAGCCCGACATTGCGTCTTTACAGAATCATACCTTCTATCTGCCAGGAACTTTACTATTACCTTAGACATGAACCAAACATCACCCCCATGTATCCAATTGAGTAATCAAACACTCGGACATTTTCAGCCATATAATCATACTGCCGTTAAAGGTAATGTTACCGTCTTACAGGGTCTTACCCCCAGCCCTTTGTGTTACCCCTGTAAAATTCTCTCAATTTAATAAGGCCAGGAATTCCTCCCAACAGCTCTCCCAG
>NW_026752198.1:0-903 GCF_022355385.1 Mustela nigripes
TCAGGAAGAAATTAGTCATATCCAGATATTGTAAGGCATATGGGGTTAGCAGGGAGAGCATGAGAAATCATGAGAAAAGAGAGAGAAAATGGACCAGGCAGGAGAGGTTTATAACATTTTAACATCTAAGGTAAGCATATGCAAAGCAGAATAGGGAAAGAAATAAAAGTTTTTATAAGACTCAATACATAAGGAATAACGTGGAGGACACTGGGAGATGGAGAGAAGTGTGCTGGGGGAAATCAGAGGGAGAGACAAACCATGAGAGACTGTGGACTCTGAGAAACAAACTGAGGGTTTTGAAGAGGAGGGTGGCAGGTGGTTGGGTGAGCCCAGTGGTGGGTATTAAGGAGGGAATTTATTACATGAAGCACTGGGTGTGGTGCATAAACAATGAATTTTGGATCACTGAAAATAAATTAAAAGAAAAAAAAAGACTGACTACAGACATGGATCTCAGTGTAACACAGATATGGAACTCACTGTAATACCAGACACTTCCCACCGATACACACAGGCTATGATAATAATAAATGATAATGCAATTAAGAAAATTGCCTGCCAAATAATTTTTCCTCTTTTTTTATTTTTATGATTATTATTATTATTATTTTATTTTTAAAGTTTTTATTTAAATTCCAGTTAGTTAAAATAAGGTTAATATTAATTGCAGGTGTACAATATAGTGATCAACACTGCCATACAATGGCTTAAATAAAAAAATGAAAAAAAAAATTTTTTAAAGATTTTATTTTTAAAAACCTCTACACCCAAGGTGGATTTCAAATGTACAACCCCAAGATCAAGAGTTACATATTTTACTGACTGATCCAGTCAGACATCCCAACAAATAAAAATTTTATAAAATTGTTGAGTTTGTGGGAGTCTCATTTGCTCAGTCAG
>NW_026752198.1:1003-1456 GCF_022355385.1 Mustela nigripes
TGCCATACAATGGCTTAAATAAAAAAATGAAAAAAAAAATTTTTTAAAGATTTTATTTTTAAAAACCTCTACACCCAAGGTGGATTTCAAATGTACAACCCCAAGATCAAGAGTTACATATTTTACTGACTGATCCAGCCAGGCACCCCAACAAATAAAAATTTTATAAAATTGTTGAGTTTGTGGGAGTCTCATTTGCTCAGTCAGTTAAGTGTCTGCCTTTGGCTCAGATCATGATCTCAAGAGTCCTGGGATCGAGCCCCATATTGCTCATGCTCTCTCCCGCTCTCTCTCTTGCTTTTGCTCTTAAATAAATAAATAAAATATATTTTTTAAAAATTGTTGAATTTGTTTAACTAGTTTTAAACTAGTAGACGGAGATGAAGATAAAGTATGATGTCATGGTAGGGAAAAATACAACTTTCACGTTTTAAAAATAAAATGTGCAATGCA
>NW_026752199.1:0-514 GCF_022355385.1 Mustela nigripes
TCCGATGTGCTCTGTGTGCGGCTTGCTGTCTGGGTGGGACCTGGAGTTCCAGGCTCAGGCTGTGTCAGAAAGTGCAGTAGTGCCCACGTCAGCCTATATATTTGGGGTACAGCCAAATGCCATGCAGATTGATCCTCATTGGGGGTTTCTGGGTAGCCCCAGAGTGCAATGTTTTTCTTCTGGAGGCCAGGCAGAATGCTGCATTGTAGTTCTGGATTGCCAAACTGGATGGCTTGTGGGCCAGTAGTCTGAGGACGGAAGTCTGAGATCCCAAGCTAGGCCTAGGTTTCTGAGTGAGGATATGGCAGGCACAATCTACAGACCTGAATCGAGATCTCGTGCATCTGAAGTCAGGGCGAGGATCAGATGATAGCTCAGGTTGGACATTCTGTCCCTGATGGCCCCTTCTTGAAGGTGGCGGTGGATCACGAGGCCTTGGGGGTTTTCCCACGATGGGAGTTGTGAGAAGCTCCCAACTGCAAAGATTCTTCTGCAGGACAATTGAGACCTGTTG
>NW_026752199.1:614-1456 GCF_022355385.1 Mustela nigripes
TTGGGGCCTAGGGGCATGGCAAGCCCAATATGCTGTATCTCCATCCAGCCACTGAGAGGCCTTACCTGAGGACTGGGCTCAGGCTGTGGGTCACAATGTGTGTTTTTGACCAATGAGGCCCGCAAGCATGGGCGGGGCCTCATGGGCCACACGGGTTTCAACTACACTGAACCTTGGAAAACATGCCAACAACAATATTTCTTGCCATGGGGAAAGAGTTCTGATTCCTGCATCATTTTCAAACCCGGGCGGTGACTGGAGATAAGGTCTAGGTTCTGAAGCCTGAAACCGAGGTTGAGAAGAGATGACGACCTAAGTCCATGGCGGTTCCGATGTGCTCTGTGTGCGGCTTGCTGTCTGGGTGGGACCTGGAGTTCCAGGCTCAGGCTGTGTCAGAAAGTGCAGTAGTGCCC
Source organism: Mustela nigripes (assembly GCF_022355385.1). Taxonomy (NCBI): domain Eukaryota; kingdom Metazoa; phylum Chordata; class Mammalia; order Carnivora; family Mustelidae; genus Mustela; species Mustela nigripes. The sequence continues at coordinate 1,028 of NW_026752199.1, forward strand.
ACGTCAGCCTATATATTTGGGGTACAGCCAAATGCCATGCAGATTGATCCTCATTGGGGGTTTCTGGGTAGCCCCAGAGTGCAATGTTTTTCTTCTGGAGGCCAGGCAGAATGCTGCATTGTAGTTCTGGATTGCCAAACTGGATGGCTTGTGGGCCAGTAGTCTGAGGACGGAAGTCTGAGATCCCAAGCTAGGCCTAGGTTTCTGAGTGAGGATATGGCAGGCACAATCTACAGACCTGAATCGAGATCTCGTGCATCTGAAGTCAGGGCGAGGATCAGATGATAGCTCAGGTTGGACATTCTGTCCCTGATGGCCCCTTCTTGAAGGTGGCGGTGGATCACGAGGCCTTGGGGGTTTTCCCACGATGGGAGTTGTGAGAAGCTCCCAACTGCAAAGATTCTTCTGCAGGACAATTGAGACCTGTTG
>NW_026752200.1:0-1456 GCF_022355385.1 Mustela nigripes
CAAGGCAAGAAACCTTGTGGATGCCATGTTGTCCTACGTTCATTGTACGAGAAACGAGCATTCACCTTGAGGTCACGCCCATTATTGAGTGCGATGAGGGCATAAACACGCATTGTGACCCTCAGCGTGATTCCTGACCTCTAGTAAATCCTCTCAGTGGCTGGACCTTTAGATGTCATAATGGGCTTGACATGTCCCTAGGCCCCAATATTTAACCAGATTTCTAGTTGTCCTGTCACAACTCCCCAGGGCTCTACTCTGGAATCCCTCATTTGGTGGGACACCTGAGGTTGAAAAACAAAACAAAACCAATCAACAACAACAAAAAAAACGGACTTTTTCCATCCCACAGATTGACCCCAAATTCCTTGGACGGGGCCAAACACCCAGAGAGTAAGACTCGTCCATTTCCCATGAATTTACCCGGAAATTTCACGACCATGAGTGACACAATATCTAGAGACAAAAACGTGAGCAAGAGCCTCACACTCGCCCATTTTTCAAATCCCAAAGAGTTCTCCTCATGGTCTGTAGATCATTCTTGCCATACCTATGACCTGAAACATAAGCCGGGTTTGTGTTTTCAGACAGTGTCCCAACAGCTCTGGTCTACACACCCTACAGGCTCAGGCCCCTGAGGCCAAACCTGAAGACTGTGCTTGCCCTCTCCAAGGGAATTGTATGTGCCCATTCCAATGGCCACAACCCTACTAAGAGGATAAACCTCCAAAATTCCTGAGGCCATCCCAATAGTGGTGGCTTCCCAGGACAATCAGGGGAAATCTGAGCCCATCTGAGCACCTACCGGCACTCAGACCCGTAGACTGAAATCCCCAAAGGTAATAAGGAACGAACAGGCCCCAAGGCACCTATCGGATCCATTGCTTTGGTTTCGAGGCATCTCCCCTCAGAGGCTTGGATTTCAATAACAGAATATGGCTGTTTCTTGACTCACCATCAGAACAAATCTCATCTACACATGGGAAACTTGCACGATGGAGCTGTGTGAAAGCCTCTCTTTAGGAGAACCCTTCAGGGCCCCAGTGCCACTGATTCATTCCAAGGTCTCCATAGACACAAAATCATATTAGGTCCCATCCAGGGGAGAGTGCATTTCAACTCAGCCTCCTCGGTTGCTCCCCCAGATCCAGCAGAACTGACCTGTCTTGTTGCTTGGAGACAATTGGAATGCGAGGTGGGCTACCCAGCCATCCATCCTTAGAACCCTGCTCGGAATCGTTGTCCTGGAGCCAAGCAACAGGTCTCAATTTTCCTGCAGAAGAATCTTTGCAATTGGGACCTTCCCACAACTCCCATCGTCGGAAAACCCCCATGGCCTCGTGATCCCCCCCCTTCAAGAAGGGGCCCTCAGGGAGAGAATGTCCAACCTGAGCGATCGTCTGATCTTCGCCCTGACTTCAGAAGCACGAGTTCTCGATTCAGGTCTGTAGATTGT
>NW_026752201.1:0-231 GCF_022355385.1 Mustela nigripes
CATTTAAGCGTAAGGAGTCACAGGTGGCTGATGGCTACCACCCAGTGCAGACGGGGCATTTCCACCCTCGCTGGCCATTCTACTGTGCGGTGCTGCTCTCCAGCAGCTGGAGGCTGTGTTCCACGCTGGGGCCACAGGGAAGTGCGTTTTGTCATTGAGGACAGGCAAAATGCACGTTCTATAAATTCCTAGAAAATCAGACTCACCTGGATCTAGCCTCTGAGGGGGGGG
>NW_026752201.1:331-660 GCF_022355385.1 Mustela nigripes
CGGTGCTGCTCTCCAGCAGCTGGAGGCTGTGTTCCACGCTGGGGCCACAGGGAAGTGCGTTTTGTCATTGAGGACAGGCAAAATGCACGTTCTATATATTCTTAGAAAATCAGACTCACCTGGATCTAGCCTCTGAGGGGGGAAAATGGTAATTCAAAGCAAAGGTACATTTCAAAGCCTCCCCCATGTCTGAGGTCACCGCCCGTTTTTTTTGTTTTTTTTTTTTTTTTAAGATTTTGACAGAGATCACAAGTAGGCAGAGAGGCAGACAGAGAAAGAGAGGAAGGGAAGCAGGCTCCCTGCTGAGCAGAGAGCCCGATGTAGGGCTC
>NW_026752201.1:760-1456 GCF_022355385.1 Mustela nigripes
GATGTAGGGCTCGATCCCAGGACCCTGAGATCATGACCTGAGCTGAAGGCAGCGGCTTAACCCACTGAGCCACCCAGGCGCCCCACCTGCTCTGTTTTTATAGGCACAGGAAACCAGCTGTACTCACACTGAACACCTGAACGTCATTTCTGTTTCTGATTTCTTCCACGAGGGCCAGCGGTTTTCCTTTCGGTATTGGGATCGTGCCCAGGACAACAGTCCCTGGGGTGGCCAGTGTCTGACGAACAGCCTGGATGAAAGGCTGACTGAAGAGCTCCATCTTCCCGATCTCGTCGATGATGCACACTCTGTGCTCTGGGCCACTGCTGGAACCTGCCTGAAGATGACAAAGACACCCAAGTCATGTTAATAAGCAAAGGGCCCCGGGGTCCTACTCCCCAGTCACTCATCAACTAAGCTTTGGAAGGTGGGAGACGACTTCTCAGTCTACAGGGGACTCCCTGGCAAACAGATCTGGGGGAACTCCCTCGGAAACTGCAACAATCAGAAAATTCAGTTTCCCAAGCAACCCAGGTTCCTGGCAATTTTCACTCTTCTAGAACGGTTCCCGTAATAACCAAGCTTTGTATTTATATACGCCCAGGAAATAAACAGCACCCGCATGCCTCAGGTTTAAAAGAAATGAGAGAGCAAGCCTGGGAGCCCTTATTAGTAAAACTGGCCTCTTTTTGTGTG
>NW_026752202.1:0-650 GCF_022355385.1 Mustela nigripes
ACTGTACTCGAGGAACTACAGAACACTCATGAAAGAAATTGAAGAAGACATAAAAAGTTGGAAGACCATTTCATGCTCTTGGATGGGAAGAATAAACATTGTTAAAATGTCGTTACTGCCTAGAGCAATCTATACTTTTAATGCTATTCTGATCAAAATTCCACTGGTATTCTTCAAAGAGCTGGAGCAAATAATCCAAAAATTTGTATGGAATCAGAAGAGACCCCGAATTGCTAAGGAAATGTTGAAAAACAAAAATAAAACAGGGGCATCACATTACCTGATTTCAAGCTTTATTACAAATCTGTGATCACCAAGACAGCATGGTACTGGCATAAAAACAGACACTTAGACCAGAGGAACAGAGTAGAGAGCCCAGATATGGACCCTCAACTCTATGGATAAATAATTTTTGACAAAACGGGAAAATATACAGTGGAAAAAAAGACAGTCTCTTCAGTAAATGGTGCTGGGAAAACTGGACAACTATAATGTAAAAGAATGAAGCTCGACCATTCTCTTACACTGTACACAAAGATAAACTCAAAATGGATAAAAAACTTCAACGTCAGACAGGAATCCATCAGAATCCTAGAGGAGAACATAGGCAGTAATCTCTTCGATATCAGACACAGCAACTTCTTTCAAGA
>NW_026752202.1:750-1456 GCF_022355385.1 Mustela nigripes
ACATCAGAATCCTAGAGGAGAACATAGGCAGTAATCTCTTCGATATCAGACACAGCAACTTCTTTCAAGATATGTCTCCAAAGGCAAAGGAAACAAAACCGAAGATGAACTTTTGGGACTTAAGATCAGAAGCTTCTGCACAGTAAAGGAAACAGTCAACAAAACAAAGAGGCAACCCAGAGAATGGGAGAAGATATTTGCAAATGACAGTACAGACAAAAGGTTGATATCCAGGTTCTACAATGAACTCCTCAAACTCAACACACACAAAACACACAATCATATCAATAAATGGGCAGAAGATATGGACAGACACTTCTCCAATGAAGACATACAAATGGCTATCAGACACATGAAAAAATGTTCATCATCACTAGCCCTCAGGGAGTTTCAAATTAAGACTACATTGAGATATCACCTTACACCAGTTAGAATGGCCAAAATTAGCAAGACAGGAAACAACGTGTGTTGGAGCAGATGTGGAGAAAAGGGAACCCTCTTACACTGTTGGTGGGAATGCAAGTTGGTGCAGCTTCTTTGGAGAACAATGTGGAGATTCCTCAGGAAATTAAAAATAGAACTTCCCTATGACCCTGCAATTGCACTCCTGGGTATTTACCCCAAGGATACAAATGTCGTTATAAGAAGGGCCATCTGTACCCCAATGTTTATAGCAGCAATGGTCACAGTCTCCAAACTGTGGAAA
>NW_026752203.1:0-1455 GCF_022355385.1 Mustela nigripes
CCATGGGAATTCTGCCCATTCCATTGTCCAAAATCGTACAAATTAGGAGAACCCTCCAAAGTCCCTGAGGCCATCCCAATAGTATAGGTCGCCCGGGACAAAAAAGGGCAGTATGACACCAGCTGAGCATCTAACTCCACTCATACCCTAGAAGGATGTCCCCAGAGAAGAATATTGAACCAGAAAGGACCCTAGGCCAAAATCGGATCCATTGCTTTGGTTTACAGGCATGTCTCCTCAAAACCCTGGATTCCAATACCAGCATTGGGGTTTTCCTGAGGCACCCATCAGAACAAACCTCGTCTCCACAAGGAAACTTGTGCATGGGAACTATGTCAAAAGCTTAGGAGAATACTTCAGGGTCCCAGTGCCACCGCCCCATTCCAAGGCCCTCATGAACACAATCACACATTAGACCCATCCTCAGGAAAGTCCATTTCAACTCAGCCACCCCGGTTGCTTCCGCAGAGCCATCAGATCTAAACTGTCTTGTCGCTAGAAGACAATTGGAATGCGAGGCGGGCATCCCAGGCATCCATCCTCGAAAGTTGGTCTGGACTCATCCATGTGGGATGTCCTGGAGCTGTCCAACAGGTCTCAATTGTCCCGCAGAAGGAATCCTAGGAGGGGGCATCCCACCACACCCAACGTGGGAAAACCTCCACGGCCTCGAGATTCGGCTCCATTTATGAAGGGGCCGTCATGAACAGAAAATCCAAGCTGAGCCTACGTCTGATCCTCGCTCTGACTTCAGATGCATGAGATATTGCTTCAGATCTTCAGGGGGTACATGCCGTGCCCTCGCCCTGAAACCCAAGTCTAGCTGTCCCTAGGCCCCAATTTTAACCAGATTTCTGGTTGTCCAATCGCCCCTACCCAGGGCACTACTCTGGAATCCCTCATTCAGTGGGACACCTGAGGTTGAAAAACAAAACAAAACAAAACACAACAACAAAAAACGGACTTCTTCCATCCCACAGAATGACCCCAAACTCTTTGTACTGGGCCAAACCCCAGGGAGTAAGACTCGTCCATTTCCCATGAAGTCACCCGGAAATTTCACGACCATGAGTGACACGATATCCAGAGATAAATACTTGAGCAAAAGCCTCACACTCGCCCTTTTATCATATCCCGAAGAGATCTCCTCGTGGTCTGTAGATCAGTCCTGCCATACCTATGACCCGAAACATAAGCCGAGTTTGTGTTTTCAGACAACTTTCCAAACAGCCCAGGCCTACACACCCTACAGGCTCAGGCCCCTGGAGCAAAGCTGAGGGCTGTACTTGCCCTCTCCAAGGGAATTTTGTGTGCGCATTCCAATGGCCAAAACGCTTCTAATAAGATAAACCTCCAAAGTCCCTGAGGCCATCCCAATAGTGGTGGCGTCCCAGGACAAACAGGAGCAATCTGAGCCCATCTGAGAACCTACCTGCACTCAGACTTGTAGACTGA
>NW_026752204.1:0-1455 GCF_022355385.1 Mustela nigripes
CATCCTCATTATTGTATGTAGTTGTGTTTTGTTCCTCTGTACAGGAGTTTAGCAAACTTCTTCTTTACAGAGCCAGATAATAAATAGTTTTCATTTCGACTGCCATAAAGACTCTGTCAAAATTACCCAACTCTGCCGCTGTAGTATAAATACAGCGCTAGATAATCCAGAAACAGACATGGCTCTGTTCCAGTTAAACTTTATTTACAGAAGCAAGGTCATAGTTTACTGACCCCTCCTCTACTATAGTCCATCCTAAGTATATCTCATCATTTATGTCTCCATTTCCTTCTTAATGAGTAAATTAGTTTTTTATTGCTGCTATAATAAATTACCACAAATTAAGCAGCTTAAAGGAAAACAAATATACCATTTCTCACTTCTGTATGTCAGAGTCTGGGTGGCCTCAAGTTTCCCCCACTCTGGGTCTCACAAGGCTGAAATCAAAGTATCAGGGAGCCTGGGGTCTTATCCAGAGGCTCTGGGAAAGAATTACTTCTGAGCTCATTCTTGTAGTTGGGAGAAGTTGGCTTATTGTCATCATAGGACTAAAGTCCCTGTTCCCTTCTTGGCTATCAACTGGAAGCTGCCTTTAGCCCCTCAAGGTCTCTCTTTAGTCCTTGTACATGGCCCCCTCCATCTCAGAACTGGAAACAACTCAGCAAATGCATCTCACACTTGGAATCTCTCTTCCAGGGGCTTCATTTTTTTAATGTTTTATCTTTAAATTATTTTCCTCATCAACCAGTTTAGGGTATGGTATGAAGGACAGATGAATAATTATTATTATTTTTTTTGTCTGGATATCCAACTGACCCAGAACTGTTTATTGATAAGATTGTTCTTTCTCCATTGCTCCATGGTGTCAAATAAGTCAGTTGCCATGTATATGTGAGTTTATGTTTGGACTACTTGTTCCATTGGTCTAGTTCTCTATCCTTACACTACTAATGACTATAGCTTTATTACAAACTATCTGATAGTATAAGTCTTTGAATTTTGTTCTTTGAGATTGTGAGTCTGGCAGATTTTGACCTGAGACTGATTTTGATTGACACGTGCCACCTGATAGAGGGATTGTGGGGATGGCTTCCATCTGCCTCTTACCACTGAAACCACCAATACCACTATAAATAACTGAGGATTCACTCTATGAATTAATTAGTTTGCTATGCATTGCTAGGTAATTTTAAACTTTATCCCAAAGGCAAACAGGAGTAAGTAAAACAATTTAGGCAATGAATTAAGTTTTTTAATTGCTTTTTTAATAAAGAAGTTAGGTGAGAACAACATGGTTAAGTTTTACTTTAAACAAATACATGAATAATAATAAAGTAGATGGGTGAATCTGGAGTTTACTGAAGTGGTTAGGTTAGAGATGACAGGACCCTGAAATAAACCTGTGATAAGAACAGTATAGGAAGGTGGTAGAGGTAAAATAATAATAATAATAAT
>NW_026752205.1:0-1455 GCF_022355385.1 Mustela nigripes
GGGAAGATAGACCGCGGTGGGAGGGGGCGGCTCCCGGCAAGCGGCGGTGGGACAATGGAGCACAAAATCGGGACTTTTGAAAGTCTGCTCCACTGAGGGACATCGCTCCAGAGGCTTAACCGGGGTGAAGCCCACGCGGGGTCAGCATGGCCCCAGGTCCCGCGGGGTCACAGAAGGATCGGGATGTCTGAGTGTCGCAGAGCTCACAGGTATTAGAGCGGGGAAGCCGGCTACAGAGACAGAGCCGACAGTGAGCTCGCAGCTCGGGGTTACCTTGGACCGGTCGCAGGCTGGGTGAGCTCGGAGCATGGCTGGAGACCAGGGAGACGGGAGTGATTGAGCGCTTTTCTCTGAGGGCGCACTGAGGATTGGGGCCCCGGGCTCTCGGCTCCTCCAGGCTGGAGACCAGGAGGCCGCCATCTTCGTCCCCGTCCTCCGGAACTCTACGGAAAGCGCTCAGGGAACAAAAGCTCCTGAAAGCGAACCCGAGGGAATGACTTAGCCTGGCCCCGGCTAAGGGCGGTGCAATTCTGCCTGGGGCAAAGACACTTGAGAATCACTACAACAGCCCCACCCCAGAAGATCAACAAAAAATCCAGCCAAGTCCAAGTTCACTTACCAAGGTGAACAGCAGAATTCCAGAGGAGGAGAAAGCAAAGCACGGAATTCATGGCTTTTGCCCCATGATTCTTTAGTCTTGCAGTTAATTAATCTTTTTAAATTTTTTTTTCTGCTGCTATTTTTTTTAACTTTTACCCTTTCCTCTTTTAACGGTTTTTAACTAGTTTATCTTAACAATACCTTTCATTAAAAAAAGATAATCATAATCTTTTTTTAAAGATTTTATTTATTTATTTGACAGATAGAGATCACAAGTAGGCAGAGAGAAAGAGGAGGAAGCAGGCTCCCTGCCAAGCAGAGAGCCCAATGCAGGACTTGATCCCAGGACCCTGGGATCATGACCTGAGCCAAAGGCAGAGGATTTAACCCACTGAGCCACCCAGGCGCCCCAAGCATAATCTTTTTGAACCTTTGTTATTATAGTCATATTTTATCCTTCATTGTATCTAACTTTATTTTTTTTTTTTACACATAGGGTTTTTTCTTCTAAAATAATTTGGGGTACAACTTCTTCTAATAGATCGAAATATACCCTAAATCTAGCTCCAGGCTTGTTCTAGTCTCCAGCCCAAGCAAATTCTCTCCACTTTCTTTTTCTTTATTCTCCCAACCAACTTACTATATCAACTCTTTTTTTAGAAATTAAAAAAAATTTTTTTTCACCTTTATGGGCATGTTCCGTCCCTTCATTGTGTTTACCCTTAAGTATGTTCTTCATTCTTTAAAATTTAAAAAGGCAGTTTCTTCTAAGAGACCAAGATACTCCCAAAATTAAATGGGTGACCCGGTTCTAGTCACCAGTCTAATACATATATATTTTTAATCCAGCTTCCA
>NW_026752206.1:0-1455 GCF_022355385.1 Mustela nigripes
AAAAAGAAGGAAAATTACATGAAGGAAAACCCCATAAAGCTATCAGCAGAGTTTTCAGCAGAAACTTTGCATGCTAGAAGAAAGTAGCATGATATATTTAAAGTGCTGAAAGAAAACAAAACAAAACAAAACAAAGCCCTGCAACCAAGGGTACTCTACCTATAGCAAGGCTATCATTCAGAATGAAAAGAAAGACAAAGAGTTCTCCAGACAAACAAAAGTTAAAGGAGTTCATGACTACTATGCCAGCCATACAAAATGTTAAAGGGAATTCTTTGTGTGGACAAAAATGACCATAATCAGGAGTAATAAAGTTAGGATAGGATAGGAAAAAATTCACAGGTAAATGCAAACATAATAAAAGAGGTAGATTGATCATTTACAATACCACTTCAAAGGATAAAACATGAAATCAGTAAAACCAATTGTATCTATAAAATCAGCCAAGGGATTCACAGAATAAAAGAATGTAAAGTATGATACCATGAAAACATAAGAAGGGGAGTAAAGATGCAATGCTTTAATAATGCATTCAAACTTAACTGACCATCAATGTAATATAGACTGTTAAATGCATAAGATGTTATATATAAACCTAATGGCAACCACAAACAAACACCTGTAATAGATGTACCAAAAAAATAAATAACCTACCATATCACTAAAGAAAGCTATTAAATCACAAAGGAAAAGAATGAGAGGCTAAAGGAACAGAGAAGAACTACAAAAACGATAGAGCAAGTTACAAAACAGCAGCAAGTACACACCAGTCAATAACCACTGTGAATGTAAATGAACTAAATGCTCCAGTCCAAAGGTAGAGTGACTGAAAGTAAGACCCATCTACGTGCTGCCTACAGGAGACTCACTTCGACGTAAAGACACATGGATATGGAAAATGAAGGGATGAGAAAACATTTATCGTGAAAATGAAAGCCAAAAGAAAGCAATATTTATATCAGACAAAATAGACTTTAAATTCTATTTGTCACATGAGATAAAGGACATTATGTAACTACAGTCCAACAAGAAGATATAACAATTACAAAAATCTATGCACCCAACATGGAAGCACCTAAATCTATAAAACAACTACTCACATACATAAAGGAAGAAAATGTAATACATAATAATATAAATGTAATACATAATGTAATACATAATAATACATAATAGTAAGTATGTAATACATAATAATACATAATAGTAAGAGACTTTAACACCCCACTTACATCAATGGATAGATCGTTCAGACTAAAAATCAGTCTAAAAGACTTCGAATCATTTCAGACTAAAAATCAGGCAACAGTAGTTTTGCATTTGGACCAGATGGACCTAACAGATATATCCAGAATATTCTATCCAAAAAAATGGCAGAATACATATTATTTTCAAGCACACATGGAACATTCTCCAGAACTGACCACATGTTAGGCAAAATAAGTCTCAATAAAT
>NW_026752207.1:0-1455 GCF_022355385.1 Mustela nigripes
ACTGGTGCTCCTACAGCTCCAGTTACAGTATCTGACACAAACCCAAAGCAACAAATGCAAAAATAAGCAAAAAAGAATACAATCAATCTAAAAAGTTTCTGCATAGCAAAAGAAACCATGAACAAACTAAAAAGGTGATCTATGGAATGAAAGAAAATATTTTCAAATCCTATGTATATGATAAAAGATTAATATCCAAAATAAAGAAAAACATGTACACTCAATAGCAAAAAAAACACAAAAAAACAAAAACAAAAATGAAAAAACAAAACAAAAAGAAAGAAAGGGAAAAAAAGAAGCTGATTTTTAAAAGGAAAGATGATCTCTAGATGTGTTTCCAGAGAGTACATACAGATGACTCTAAGATCTCACTTACATGTTAAATCTAACAAAGAAACCAAACTCACAGGTGCTGAAAACATTGGTAGTTGCCAGAGGCAGTGCTGTAGGCAGTGAGACAAATGGGTGAAAGTAGTCACAAGATACAAATTTGCTGTTATAAAATAAACAAATCTTTGCAATGTAACATGCCGCCACCTATCAGTATGCAGTATACACAAAAGTCTGTATTGCATATTTGGAAGTTGCTGAGAGTAGATCTTAAAAGTTTCCATCATCAGAAAAACTAAGCTTGTAACCATGGTGATGGATGTTAATTAGATTTCTTGGTGATCACTTCACAATGTGAACAAACATTGAACCATTGTGTTGTATACCCAAAATAATATAGTGTAATGTGTCAACTATATCTCAATTTAGATAACACAGAAGTCAGACACAAAACCCACTTCTATATTACCCCACTTATGTGACATATCCAACTAGATAAAGCATGGATACAAAAGTCAAATCAATTGTTCTAGAAGGTAAACTATGTAAATTATGTAAAGAAGGTAAATAGGGTTAAAAAGTGGGTGATAACACAGTCGATACTTGTTCTCCTTGTGGGTAAGGAAGATATTTGGAATTAGATAGCAGCACTGGTACAAAATTGTGAATGTACTAAATCCTACTGAAGAATTCAGTTAAGTTTTTTTTTTTTTTAATATTTGAATTCCAGTTAGTTTCAAGAAATGTTGTACTTCAACACTTCCATACACAACCAGTGCTCATTACAGCAGCCCTTAATCCTCACTGCATATTGCACTTATCCACCCATCCAGCTCCCCTCTGGTAACTATCATCAGTTTTTTCTCTAGAGTTAACAGTGTTTCTTGGTTTCTCTATATCCCATATAGGAGTGAAATCATATGGCATTTGTGTTTCTCTAACCTATCTCACTTAGCAAAATACCATTCAGTTCCATCCATCTTGAAAATGGCAAGACTTCATTCATCATTGTTTTTACAGCAGACTCATATTCCCCTGTATCTAATATACCACTCATTATTTATCCATTCATCACTTGATGGACACTTGGGCTCCCTCCATAATTTGGCTATAATTGATAATGCT
>NW_026752208.1:0-1455 GCF_022355385.1 Mustela nigripes
CCTCTGTCAGTAGAGTTTAGTTATATTAATCTGTTCAGCAAATCATTTTCAAAGTATTAAAAATTATTAGAAGTTGTAAAAACTTATGTTTTATGTCTTTGAAGCTGTGGAATTCACTCAACATATATTTGTTGAATGATTATTCTGAATCAATCACTTTTCAGAGTTTATTTTATTCAGTTTTTGATAACTGCTGTAATAAACTACGTAAAGTGCACCTTTGAGTTTCATTATGTTAAATTGAAAAGGCCTTTGTCTATCAAATGTTCAGGAATAATTTTCAGTGTTTACATGAGTGCAGGGAAAAATGTCTTTATAGCATGTTTGAGGTATATATTGATTCAAAATTTGAAAATGCAATATGACAACATATATTCAAATCTTTATAAATTAGTTATATCCCTTGGGACAGCACTTCCTTTATTATAAATTTATCCTAAGTAAACAGTCTTTCGTATGTGCATATTTATATGTAGAATATACTCTGAATCATTTTTTATACTATTGACAGAACAAGTAATCTTAAAATTTAATAATTGACCACCAGGCAAATAAAGTTTGGTAATAGCAGAATACTCTATAGCTATTAAAAATCTATTTTGGTGTATTTTTGATGAGAACACTGAAGATATATTGGGAAGAAAATATTCCATATTGTTAAAAAAAAGTCTTTGCATAAAAATACTTTGTAAAAAGTAGAAGATAAACACCAAAATGTAACAGTATTCTTTTCTGAATACTATTTAAATGTTTGTTTCTTAAAATATATTTGGAGTATTTTTGGAGAAGTCATATGCTTTATGATGAGTTTAAATTACTTTTGATATCAGATTTAATATCATGGGAAATAACATATAGAATATAAATTATGTTGTTCAAGATTAAAGAAAATTTGGTTGCTACAGTTTATGATACAGTAGTAGCTAACATTTTTTGTAAATTCATTATGGGCAAATAACGTCATTAATAAATTTTACAGGTTCATAATCTTATAAAATATGTCATGTTCTTATTCCTTTTTTACAAGTGAAAAATATAAGGCTTGAAGATATTAAATCAAATATAATATTTTAACTTTGTTTTAAATAAAGTCATTTTTAGACTATAAACTATGCCATATGTAAAAATTCCAACATTGGATTTGTAGATACCACTCTCCATTTTTTTCAGTTGTTATTATTTGACTTCTCAAATTGACCCTAGGTCAACTTTATCAACTGGTCAATAGTTACTTCTTATCTCCAAATTTCATGTTTACAACTTTTTTTTTCCTTAAATGTTCTACACCCAGTGTGGAGCTCAATGAAAGTCTTGAACTCATGACCTTGAGATCAAGACCTGTGCTGAAAACAAGAGTTAGATGTTCAACTCACTGAGCCACCTGGGCACCCCTCATTTTTCCAACTAACTTAAAATACTGATAAAAAAGCTAAAATAATTGTTTCACATAGTCAA
>NW_026752209.1:0-481 GCF_022355385.1 Mustela nigripes
GAAGCCTGAAAACTGAGGTAGGGAAGAGATGATGACCTAAGGCTATGGCGGGTCTGATGAGCTCAGTGTGCCGTCAGCTGTCGGGGTGTTGGTCACGAAGTCCGGGCTCAGGTTGTCAGACAGTGCATTAGTGCCCAGTTTAGACTATATATTTTGCGTGCATTCGAGTGCCGTGTAGGTTCTTATCTGAAGAACCTTCAGGATATGAAGAATGCGCGAGTCTGAAGCACGGGCTCAGGCTTTGGTCTCTGGATTTTGTATCAGAGATGGCCGTGGAATGTTGGGGAGGCCTCATGGGCCATGGACGAAACTTGCTCTCTGTGGACTTGGCCCGATCCCAATTGCTTTTCGTCAATCTGTGGGATGGGAGGACTCCTTTTAGGTTTGTTACCTCAGGTGTCCGACCAAAAGAGGAATTCCAAAGCAGAGCCCTGTGGAAGAGTGAAGGGACAACCCGAACTATGTTTAAAACTTGCGGCCT
>NW_026752209.1:581-1455 GCF_022355385.1 Mustela nigripes
TTGTTGTTGATTTGTTTTGTTCTGTTTTTCAACCTCAGGTGTCCCACCAAATGAGCGTTTCCAGAGTAGGGCCCTTGGGAGGGGTGAATGGACAACCAGCAATCTGGTTAAATATTCGGGCCTAGGGACATGTCAAGCCCATTATGACATCTAATGATCCAGCCACTGAGAGGACGTACTAGAGGACAGGACTCACGCTGAGGGTCACAATGCGTTTTTATGCCCTCGTTGCACTCTACCATGGGCGGGGCCTCAGGGTGAATGCTGGTTTCTCCTACACTGAACGTTGGACAACATACCAACCACAAGGTTTCTTGCCATGGGTAAGGAAGAGTTCTGAGTTCTGCATCACAGTCACCCCTGGGCAGTGATTGAAGATAAGGTCTAGGTTCTGAAGCCTGAAAACTGAGGTAGGGAAGAGATGATGACCTAAGGCTATGGCGGGTCTGATGAGCTCAGTGTGCCGTCAGCTGTCGGGGTGTTGGTCACGAAGTCCGGGCTCAGGTTGTCAGACAGTGCATTAGTGCCCAGTTTAGACTATATATTTTGCGTGCATTCGAGTGCCGTGTAGGTTCTTATCTGAAGAACCTTCAGGATATGAAGAATGCGCGAGTCTGAAGCACGGGCTCAGGCTTTGGTCTCTGGATTTTGTATCAGAGATGGCCGTGGAATGTTGGGGAGGCCTCATGGGCCATGGACGAAACTTGCTCTCTGTGGACTTGGCCCGATCCCAATTGCTTTTCGTCAATCTGTGGGATGGGAGGACTCCTTTTAGGTTTGTTACCTCAGGTGTCCGACCAAAAGAGGAATTCCAAAGCAGAGCCCTGTGGAAGAGTGAAGGGACAACCCGAACTATGTTTAAAACTTGCGGCCT
>NW_026752210.1:0-1455 GCF_022355385.1 Mustela nigripes
ATCACTCGGCATCAGGGAAATACAAATCAAAACCACAATGAGATATCACCTCACACCAGTCATAATGGCTAAAATCAACAAGTCAGGAAATGACAGATGCTGGCAAGGATGCGGAGGAAGGGGAACCCTCCTACACTGTTGGTGGGAATGCAAGTTGGTGCAACCACTCTGGAAAATAGCATGGAGATTCCTCAAAATGTTGAAAATAGAACTGCCCTATGACCCAGCAATTGCACTACTGGGTATTTACCCTAAAGATACAGAAATGATTTTTAATATGTTGCATTTGTATCCTGCAACTTTATGGGATTCACAGAAAGCCAAAGATAACAGGATTTCACTTACATGAGGCACCTAAAAGAGTCAAAATCATGGGCGGTCTTTGTCAGCTTCCACCATTGTGCACTGTGGCCAGGGCCAAAGAATGCAGAAGCTGATGGTTCAGCCCATCAAACTCATCTTCAGATACTTGCAAAGTAGTTCTCAGATTCAGGTGAGGCCTTGTGACCAAGTGACCATGGGGATAGAGGGATATATCATTGGTTTTGATGAGTACATGAACCTCACATCAGGTGATGCTGAAGAGAGTCATTCTGAAACAAATTAAAGAAAACAACTGGATTGAATTGTGCTAAAAGGAGATAATATTACCCTCTTCTAAAGTGTCTCCAACTAGAAATGATCAACAAAGTGAGAAATTCTTGAGATGGTCATTTTGTTTGTTTTCTTAGATGTCCTTTGTTGGAAATGTAGGTCTAAAACTTTTGTTTGTATTGTTTTTACTACCTCTGTGTTATTACCAGAGGACAATAAATGATGTGGGATTGTTTTTTTTTTAAGATTTATTTATTTATCTATTTGACAGAGATCGCAAGTAGGCAGAGAGGCAGGCAGAGAGAGAGGAAGGGAAGCAGGCTCCCTGTGGGATTGTTTTTATTTAAAAAAAATTGTCAAGCTCATAGAATCAAAGAATAAGATGATGGCTTCCAGGGACTGGGAATGGGGGAAATGGGGAGTTGCCAATCAGCGGGCATAAACTTTTGTTGTACAACATGAATAATTCAAAAGATCTGCTGCACATCACTGTGCCTATCATTAGCAATACCATATTGTATGCTCAAAGAGATTATTTTGAGAAGATGGATCTCATGTTAAGTGTTCTTACCATAATAAAACAAAACAAAATAAAGACAACTGTGCCATTCCAAATAAAAATAAAAAATTTTAAAAAAAGTAATCACGTCAAAAAAAAATGTGCAGAAGACACGACCAGACACTTATCCAAAGAAGACATACAAATGGCTAACAAACACATGAAAACAAGTTCATAATCACTAGCCATCAGGGAGATTCAAATCAAAACCACATTGAGGTAGCACTTTAATCCAGTTAGAATGCCCAGAATTAACAAGACAGGAAACAACAGGTGTTGGAAAGGATGTGGAGAAAGGGGAA
>NW_026752211.1:0-1455 GCF_022355385.1 Mustela nigripes
TTGGCTACCCACTTATTCTTCTCCTAGAGGTGACATACTCTGTTAACAACCTCCATAGCACTCTGCAGCCAAACCCCTCTGGCTGCTCCTCCTCCCCTACTGCCCTTCATGATGATTCCATCCACTAGCTTATGGAGTTTAAGTGATCCTAGGCATCCTCTTCCCCACACCCGCCCAAGGATATACCGTCATTCTTATTGTATTTGTGAGCCTGTCTTTATCTCCTTGGCCTTTTCATAAATACCATCATCTGACAGATTTCCACCTCATTCCCACCAAGTGTCGCCACCATGCTGCCAATTCTACTTTACCTAGCATGAGCCATCGGTTTTCCCAAAGGTCTTTAGCAGGTGTTTAGTCTGATATTCCAGGAAAGTTGTCCCAAATAAATTAAACTGTGGTGGGTCCTGACAGTTGATGATGGCTATGTTTTGCAATTCTTAAAGGGTTTAGTTATTTTTTTTCCTTGTTAGACCCAGAACACCCCTGGATGTCTTAGGTTATAATTTAAGCTCAGCTTAAAATATAGTGGGCAGAAAGGGCAACAGAAACTAATCCTGAGTGCCATACAGGAGTTACAGAAGAGAAGCATTGCATCATCTTACGACAATGGGCAAAATCTCTCTCTTAATAAGGAATAATACACTATGTGGAGTCATAGAGGAATATGAGAATTCTTGACTTGGGGGGGGGGCATCAATCACTCCCATTTTTATATATCTGGGTCCCATGTTTTCCCAGCTAGGGTCCTTACCTTAGCAAGCAGATTCTGCCTTTGTTGAGAATTTGACCTCTTGTGGAAATTGTCTTCTATCATTAGGACCTGATCTGATTCTCAGCAATGATATTCTCTCCCACTGCAGGAGAGATGAGCTTCTTTATATGCTACCAAGGAGGAGTTCCAACTTTCTCACTCAGCTCATAAACAGCAATTAACTAATCTCAGTTTTTTCCAAAAAACAACTTTTCTAATGCTTCAATGAAAGTGGATGTGTATGCTCACCACAGGCGACTCCTACCACACCAGGATATCTGACTGTGCTAAATACCTCCTGACTGTTCAAATGTTTTAGGGTTTCATATATTTCCCTATCAGGACCTCCACTGTTAATACAGGATGCATTCAAGGCCATGCATCCCATCTACTACTAGGAGTTCTATCACTCTTAGAATCAAATCCTAGACCTAATTATTAGCATAATCTCTCCTGCATTAGGAAATGAGAATAGATTTAGATAAGGCTATAGATGTCTTCTAGCTTTTAGAGCATGCTCTGAAGAAAGAGTTCATGCTTTGATGCTATTGTTCTCTTTTTTCAAAAAATTTTTAGCAGTTAACAAAAGCCAGCAAAGAACAGAGTCCTTACAATCACCACTGCTCCTTTATCTTTCAGTTGCTGGAGATATTAATTGTATAAACCTCTACATACCCTTGCATCTAAATGTCATCTCAGTT
>NW_026752212.1:0-1455 GCF_022355385.1 Mustela nigripes
GGAAAGCAGAAGCTGTTCCCTCGGCCAAAAATTGAAGGTATCCCTCGGATACGCTTGGAGCACCGAAAAATCGAGCTACCCGAATCCCTGGGACGTCTCCCAGGGTGGCAGGGGAGAAGTCTGAGACCGTCAACTCCTTCTCAAGCTGCCCCGAACCAAACACCGGAATATTACGCGTAATAGCACAATTCCGATACGGAACACTGAACGAGACACAAACAAGAAACAGGCAGACAAGGCAGCAGACAAGACAAAAGACAGAGACAATGGCCGGCCAGCTTACCTCCCGGGGGGACCGGTGGTCGTTGGGCTGGGGTCCACGGTGGATCTCGGTGGGACCTCCAAATGAAAGACCCTAGAGGACCCGCACCCAAGGACGCACTCACAGACCACTGGATGCAATAAGCAAGAGGATTTTATTCGGGCATGCTCGGAATCCCAGGGACAATTGACCATGAAATCCGTGAGGGATGGGTCAGTGTCTGAGAGCCCCGATCTGTTTCGGGAGTCCCTTAATATAGAATTTTACAGTCCATTACATCAGAGCCCTCAATTTTCTAGCCAGTAATTTCAAAGCATTACAGGAAGGCCTACACATAGGTAGCCAATACTTTAAAACCAACCATAGATTCTGGCCAGTCACCGTTCAGGTAGTGTACAGTAGAGGGTACGTGTTGAATTGCAGGTTTCTAACCTTTATCTTCTAACCTTTATCTGTATACGTTCTGAACCGCACGTCTCCAGCCTTGGTACAGGAGGCAACCCTTATCAATTTTACTTAGTAGTAGGGGAAATTCT
Source organism: Mustela nigripes (assembly GCF_022355385.1). Classification (NCBI taxonomy): domain Eukaryota; kingdom Metazoa; phylum Chordata; class Mammalia; order Carnivora; family Mustelidae; genus Mustela; species Mustela nigripes. Next base: position 799 of record NW_026752212.1, read on the forward strand.
TAACAGGGGAAGGGTATAACTTTATTTGACTACACAGCGAACGAGGGTTTAAGCAATTTTTCATTTCTTAGCAAAGCATTAGAAGCATTATTATACAGAAGCCAGAAACAGCTGGGTTAAACACAAATTTTTGCTATTCGTTATCCTGTTATGCTGCTTGCTGACTCCCTTATCTATGGTCAGCTGGCCACAGTTTCTTAGTTAGCATAAGCTGGTTATAAAAAGATGTTAAAACTTATAGGCTATACTATAGTTCTGACCTGGGGTCCTTCACGGGTGACTTCATGGGAAATGGAAGAGTCTTACTCTCTGGGGGTTAGGCCCCGTCCAAAGAGTTTGGGGTCATTCTGTGGGATGGAAGAAGTCCGTTGTTCTGTTGTTGTTGATTTGTTTTGTTTTGTTTTTCAACCTCATGTGTCCCACCAAATGAGGGATTCCAGAGTAGAGACCTGGGGAGGGGCGACTGGACAACCAGAAATCTGGTTAAAAATTGGGGCCTAGGGACATGTCAAGCCCATTAGGACATCTAATGGTCCAGCAGTAGAGAGGACGTACTAGAGGACAGTACGCACGCTGAGTGTCACAATGCGTGTTTATGCCCTGGTCGCATTCAGGAATGGGCGGGGCCTCAGGGTGAAGGCTGGTTTCTCCTACACT
>NW_026752213.1:0-1454 GCF_022355385.1 Mustela nigripes
TGAAATTAGAAAATTAGAAAATTTAGAAAATTAGAAAAATTAGAAAATTTCCTCAGCCAAATTTCCTCAGCCTTACCTCTTAATTTTTGCTTTCCCATTGTAGACCCACTGTTCCAGACAGACTCACTTGAATGATTTTGCCTGTATATCACTTGCTTATTGCCACCAGCAACTAATTTAACACCGATGGCATTTGTGAGACAGTGCTAGACACCATTGTGCTGTGATTTTGCCGATATTCTTCTGTCTCTTTCTTTAAAATCCAACTCTCTTTCAAATTTCCCCAAGTTTTTTTTTTTTAAACCAGATGTTTCTGTTTACACTCTCCTCTGAATGCCTCTGGCATTCATGAGCATGGTTTTCACCTTGTATATTTGTACTTGTTTGCACTCTGCTTTGGAGTGTGTGGAGAAAGCTAAGAATCCCATGATCTTTATGTACAAATAGTTCATATGTTTGTTAAAAATAATGAATTTTCCTTATATTTTTCAACAATGTCTCCCACATATCTTTTCAGATGGTGGACACTGAGTAATCGGTAGATGACTATTTCTTGAAGTGACATCAGAATGCGATGAAAAAATAAGGCATAATAAAAAATGTAGAAAAATAAGTAGAAAGTCAAGAGGGAAAAGAAAAAGAAAAAAAAACCTCAAAACAGAAAAAAAGAATAAAAGGTAGGGGATGGATAACACAATCATGACACAAAAACTATTCATACTCTTACCAAAATATATTTATTTATTTATTTATTTATTTATTTTTAAGATTTTTTTATTTATTTATTCGACAGAGAGAGATTACAAGTAGGCAGAGAGGCAGGCAGAGAGAGAGGAGGAAGCAGGCTCCCTGCTGAGCAGAGAGCCCGATGCGGGACTCGATCCCAGGACCCTGAGATCATGACCTGAGCCGAAGGCAGCGGCTTAACCCACTGAGCCACCCAGGCGCCCCCCAAAATATATTTAAATATGAATTGCAAAGAGATTTTTACTCTGCAATATGATCAATTGTAGAATTTTTAAGATATTCTGCTTCTTAGTTTACTGATAATGAGTCAAACTCCATAAATAATAGACATTGATTTCCAAGTTTTAAAAGAAAAAAGAGTAGAGTCCTACAATTTTTTTTTTTTTACCATTTTTTTGGCTATGCTTAAAGAAATATTATAGCATTTCAAATATACTTTAATGTACTTCTGAGCTTAGTAAACTTATGTAGAGCCAACGTCAAGCCAAGATATACTCAAAATTTAATTTAGAGGCTAATTTAATAACTCAGCATGTCATCCTTAGTCTTACAGAATTACTTCATTATCAAAACCCCATAGGACAATTTATAATCAAGTAAACAAAACTTAGGAATTACTTAAAACCTCTAACTAAGAACACTGTAAGAATTTGCCATATCTAGATCATTTTCTGTAGTGCATATAAACATTGCTATTGCATACTTTA
>NW_026752214.1:0-1454 GCF_022355385.1 Mustela nigripes
TTTAACAATTATGATGAAATGATCCCTGAAGCTGGTAAATGCAGGAAGCCAGAAACAGAAATAATAATTAGCACCAGTTCAAAAGTTTGTCCACCTGGAACCTGTAAGAAAATCCAACTAGATCCTGAAAATAATGAGTGATTTGAGGAAACTGGACAGGGATATAGATTTCCAGATGCTTTTTACTTATAATGGCAATAGCAACGTGGACAATGTAATAGCAAAAAATCTATTAATTGGCAGTAGGAAAATTATTAAAAAAATATAAACCATAAGCCAATGAACTTGGGAAAATTATGAAGAATCTACATAAACATAAAAAGAAACAATATGTATTTGCCAAGGCACATTCACATTTTAAAAAATAAGTTGAAAGGGGAACAATATGCCATAATACATATATCAATGTTTTTCATAGGAGTTTAGTATAAAAAATAAACATTTTAAATAATTTATTTGGAAAATGATATCACATATCTGAAAAACTTGGAAGAAGAAATGGATAACCATGACTAAACAAATGTAGCAGAAAAATGATTTATAATAATAGATAAAAGCTATTAAAAATGCAGTGAATATTGGCCAAAGCTTAGAAAAATTGTTAAAATATAAAATGTAAAATGAATTCATAAATGAAAAATAGAATCCCATTAAATCTAATTTGGAAAGAACTAATAATTTTTTTTTGCCTGAATCTGCTCTGCCTTTCATTAGGTGGGACACTGACCAAGCCCACTGAGCTCCTCTCTCATGCCCAGTAATAGTAAAGTCAGGGACATTAATTACTTCTGGGATGAATTTTAACCACTGTGGATAGGATGCAGAAGCCAGTGGGTTAAACAGATTCTTTCTTGTTTCAGGAAAATTATTCTGAGATGTATTCTGTGCCTTAGGATTGATGTTCAGTTGTCCACAAGCATAATCCACCCAGTCTGAATTCATATATGTTTCTCCTGGACCACTTAGCTCTTCTCATTCTCTCCTCTTCCATGTGATCAAATCCCAAAATAATTATTTAGGTTGTGTATGCAGGTCCTGATTTTGAAGGGACACTGTTACAGAAAGAGATTAAAATAAAGATACAGGAAAAAAATGGTGCACTTGGGTGACTCAATTAGATAAGCATCTGACTCTTGATTTCAGCTCAGGTTGTTATCTCAGGGCGATGAGATGAAGCCCCTATAGGCTCTGTGCTGGGCAAGGAGGTTGCTTAAGATTCTCTCTTCTTATCCATTTCCTTCCACCCCTCACCTCCCACGCTGTCTTTATCTTAAATAATAAGCACTGCTGAACTATCTTAGATTCTGTACCTTCTCTCCAGCCATGAACCTATCACTGTCTTTAACTCTTGAAAACATCATTAGACAAATTAATGTGGTGAAGGAAGCAATATGAGAAAGCCTATTAATCTGATGAGCATGGAACTGAACAAACCCTATAGATACTTTCCCTTT
>NW_026752215.1:0-524 GCF_022355385.1 Mustela nigripes
CAACCACAATCCTTGGGACTAAGAATTAGACCCTATGGCTCCATTCTTCCAGTAGGACACACTTACAGAAATCAACATTGCTTACAAACATCCAGAGTTTGCCTTCACTTAACCCCTTATTAATGATAAATGGAAGGAAGGTTTAGAGTCACTAAAATCCACTGCCATGTAGGTCATTATTTTCTTTTTTTCTCCTCTTTGCATTGAGATAATCTATACAAAAGTGCTTTACCTGTTACCTGAAATAAATTAGTTATCCAATAATGTGTTCATTGTGGTCTTTTAATTGTTTTGTTTCATTCATTTTTCCCTTTACACCTTGAAAAGATACTAATTAAGAAATTTTAATCAATACAGTCAAACAGCAGACATCCTGTTTATTATCTGCAGACCTTTCTAAATCTCTAGAACAAAAACAAAAGTTTTTAATGAACCTCATCATTGGCAAGTTCTTACTGGTAATTTCATATGTGTGACTCATTAAAATTTTGCCTCTGTGTATGCTGAGGAATAGGAGAACTTCG
>NW_026752215.1:624-1454 GCF_022355385.1 Mustela nigripes
GTCCCAATGAACAGCAAAGATTCACTGAATGTTTCTGTTCCCCACCATTTCAATTTATACTGACAGTCATCCTTGTTTTTAGCCTCAGGTTTTTCAAGATAAAAATCAGTTTTTATGCAGTAAAATAGATGATTCAGTCAAAAGAAAAAGTTTGTGAGAACTTCAAAGCAACCACAACCCTTGGGACTAAGAATTAGACCCTATGGCTCCATTCTCCCAGTAGGACACACTTACAGAAATCAACATTGCTTACAAACATCCAGAGTTTGCCTTCATTTAACCCCTTATTAATGATAAATGGAAGGAAGGTTTAGAGTCACTAAAATCCACTGCCACGTAGGTCATTATTTTCTTTTTTTCTCCTCTTTGCTTTGAGATAATCTATACAAAAGTGCTTTACCTGGTACCTGAAATAAATTAGTTATCCAATAATGTGTTCATTGTGGTCTTTTAATTGTTTTGTTTCATTCATTTTTCCCTTTACACCTTGAAAAGATTCTAATTAAGAAATTTTAATCAACACAGTCAAACAGCAGACATCCTGTTTATTATCTGCAGACCTTTATAAATCTCTAGAACAAAAACAAAACTTTTTAATGAATCTCATCATTGGCAAGTTCTTACTGGTAATTTCATACGTGTGAGTCATTAAAATTTTGCCTCTGTGTATGCTGAGGAATAGGAGAACTTCGATTTTTGTCACTTTGCCAATGTGCTCGACTTAAGCATAATCTCTTCTTATATTTCAATGTTGCTGTCTATCATGGGGTCTGAGGACCTGGTCTTTGAAAGCACTATAGAACTTGCTTCCAATGCAAACACAGTAATTT
>NW_026752216.1:0-1454 GCF_022355385.1 Mustela nigripes
CTCCAATCACTGCCCATGTTTGAAAATGATGCAGAAATCAGAACTCCTTCCCGATGGCAAGAAACCTTGTGTTAGGCTTGTTGTATAATGTTCAGTGTAGTGGATACCTGTGTGTCCTATGAGACCCCACCATTGCTCGCGGGCCACATAGGTGGCAAACACACATTGTGACCCTCAGCCTTAGCCCAGTCCTCAAGTAAGGCCTCTCAGTGGCTGGATGAAGAGACAGCATATTGGGCTTGCGATGCCCATAGGCCCCAATTTTTAACCATAGTTCGTGTTGTCCCTTCACTCTTCCCCAGGGTTCTGCATTGGAATTCCCCTTTTGGTCGGACACCTGAGGTATCAACCCTGAAAGGAGTACTCCATCCAGCAGATTGGCGAAAAACAATTGGGATCGGGCCAAATCCACGGAGAGCAAGATACGTCCATGCCCCATGAGGCCTCCTCGACATTCCACGACCATCGCTGATACAAAATCCAGAGACAAAAGCCTGAGCAAGCGCCTCAAACTCGCACTATCTTCATATCCTGAAGATGTCTTCTCATGGTTTGTAGATCGGCCTGCCATACCTACGTCCCCAAACATATGCTGAGTTTGTGTTTTCAGACTTCTGTGCTCAAAGTCCTGGGCCACACACCATCCAGGCTGGGGACCCTGGAGCCACACATTAGGACTGTGCCTACCCAATCCATGGGAATTCTGCCCATTCCATTGTCCAAAAATGTACAAATTAGGAGAACCCTCCAAAGTCCCTGAGGCCATCCCAATAGTATAGGTCACCCGGGACAAAAAGTTCTGTCTGTCACCAGCTGAGCATCTACCTCCACTCATACCCTAGATCGATGTCCTCAGAGAAGAAGATTGAACCAGACAGGACCTTAGGCCAAAATCGGATCCATTGCTATGGTTTACAGGCATGTCTCCTCAAAACCCTGGGTTCCAATACCATAATTGGGGTTTTCCTGAGGCACCCATCAGAACAAACCTCGTCTCCACAAGGAAACATGTGCATGGGAGCTATGTCAAACGCTGAGGAGAATACTTCAGGGTCCCAGTGCCACCGCCCCATTCCAAGGCCCTCATGGACACAAACACACATTAGACCCATCATCAGGAAAGCCCATATCAACTCAGCCACCCCGGTTGCTCCCGCAGAGCCATCAGATCTAAATTGTCTTGTCGCTAGGAGACCATTGGAATGTGAGGCGGGCTTCCCAGGCATCCATGCTCGAACGTTGGTCTGGACTCATCCATATGCGATGTCCTGGAGCTGTCCAACAGGTCTCAATTGTCCCGCAGAAGGATTCCTAGGAGGGGGCATCCCACCACTCCCAACGTGGGAAAACCTCCACGGCCTCGAGATTCAGCTCCCTTCATGAAGGGGCCGTCATGAACAGAAAATCCAAGCTGAGCCAACATCTGATCATCGCTCTGACTTCAGATGCATGAG
>NW_026752217.1:0-1454 GCF_022355385.1 Mustela nigripes
TCAATGAGGGGAGTGTTAAATTCCCCTCATTGAAATGGACAGATCATCCAAGCAACAGATCCACAAGGAAAAGGGCCTTAAATGACATACTGGACAAGATGGACATCACAGGTATATTCAACACATTCCATCCCAAAATAACAGAATACACATTCTTCTCTAGTGCACATGGAACATTCTCCAGACTAGACCACATCCTGGGTCATAAATCAGATCTCAACCATTATCAAAAGATTGGGATCATCCCCTGCATATTCTCAGACCACAATGCTCTGAATCTAGAACTCAATCACAAGAGGAAATTTGGAAAGACCACAAATACATGGAGACTATACAGCATCCTTCTAAAAAATGAATTGGTCAACCAGGAAATTAAAGAAGAATTGAAAAAATTCACGGAAACAAATGATAATGAAAACAAAAGTGTTCAAAATCTGTGGGATACAGCAAAGGCAGTCCTGAGAGGAAAATATTAAGCTGTACAAGCCTTTCTCAAGAAACAAGAAAGATCTCAAATACACAACGTAACCCTACACCTAAAGGAGTTGGAGAAAGAACAACAAAGAAAGCCTTAACCCAGCAGGAAAAGAGGAATAATAAAGATCAGAGCAGAAATCAATGACATAGAAACAAACAAACAAAAAAAAAAATCCACCACCAACAACAAAAGAAAACAATAGAACAAATCAACGAAACTAGGAGCTGGTTCTTTGAAAGAATTAATAAGATTGATAAGCCCCTTTCCAGACTTATCAAAAAGAAAAGAGAAAGGATCCAAATAAATAAAATCATGAATGAAAGAGGAGAGATCACAACCAACACCAAAGAAATACAAACAATTATAAGAACATACTATGAGCAACTCTACGCCAACAAATTCAACAATCTGGAAGAAATGGATACATTCCGAGAGACATATAAACTACCACACCTGAACCAGGAAGAAATAGAAAACCTGAACAGACCCATAACCAGTACAGAGATTGAAACAGTCATCAAAAATCTCCAAACAAACAAAAGCCCCGGGCCAGATGGCTTCCCAGGGGAATTCTACCAAACATTTAAAGAAGAATTAATTTCTATTCTCCTGAAACTGTTCCAAAAAAATAGAAATGGAAGGAAAACTTCCAAACTCTTTTTTTCTGAGGCCAGCATCACCTTGATCCCAAAACCAGACAAGGATCCCATCAAAAAAGAGAACTACAGACCAATATCCTTGATGAACACAGATGCGAAAATTCTCACCAAAATACTAGCCAATAGGATTCAACAGTACATTCAAAGGATTATTCACCACGACCAAGTGGGATTTATTCCAGGGCTGCAAGGTTGGTTCAACATCTGCAAATCAATCAATGTGATACAACACATTAGTAAAAGAAAGAACAAGAACTATATGATACTCTCCATAGATGCTGAAAAAGCATTTGACAAAGTGCAGTATCCCTTCCTGA
>NW_026752218.1:0-1454 GCF_022355385.1 Mustela nigripes
ATAGCAGTGGTGATAACGGGCATCCCTGCCTTGTTCCTGACCTTAACGGAAAAGCTTTCAGTTTTTCTCCATTGAGAATGATATTTGCGGTGGGTTTTTCATAGATGGCTTTGATGATATTGAGGTATGTGCCCTCTATCCCTACACTTTGAAGAGTTTTGATCAGGAAGAGATGCTGTACTTTGTCAAATGCTTTTTCAGCATCTATTGAGAGTTTCATATAGTTCTTGTTCTTTCCTTTATTGATGTGTTGTATCACATTGATTCATTTGCAGATGTTGAACCAACTTTGCAGCCCTGGAATAAATCCTACTTGGTCATGGTGAATGATCCTTTTAATGTACTGTTGGATCCTATTGGGTAGTATTTTGGTGAGAATTTTTGCATCTGTGTTCATCAAGGAGATTGGTCTGTAATTCTCCTTTTTGGTGAGGTCTTTGTCTGGTTTTGGGATCAAGGTAATGCTGGCCTCATAAAAATGAGTTTGGAAATTTTTCTTCCATTTTTGGGAACAGTTTCAGGAGAATAGGTATTAATTCTTCTTTAAATGTTTGGTAGAATTCCCCTGGGAAGCTGCCTGGTCCTGGACTCTTGTTTGTTGGGAGATTTTTGATGACTGCTTCCATCTCCTTACTGGTTATGGGTCTGTTCAGGTTTTCTATTTCATCCTAGTTCAGTTGTGGTAGTTTATCTGTCTCTAGGAATGCATCCATTTCTTCCAGATTGTCAAATTTGCTGGCATATGGTTGCTCATAATATGTTCTTATAATGTTTGTATTTCTTTGGTGTTGGTTGTGAGCTCTCCTCTTTTATGCATGATTTTATTTATTTGGGTCTTTTCTCTTTTCTTTTTGATAAGTCTAGCCAGGAGTTTATCAATCTTACTAATTCTTTCAACAAACCAGCTCCTAGTTTCATTGATTTTTTCTATTTTTTTTAATTTCTATTTCATTGATTTCTGCTCTGATATTTATTATTTATCTTCTCCTGCTGGGTTTAGGCTTTCTTTGTTTTTCTTTCTCCAGATCCTTTAGGTGTAGGGTTAGGTTGTGTATTTGAGAACTTTCTTGTTTCTTGATAACTCCTTTATCAAGGAATCCTTTTATCTTCCTTCTTTCTTTCTGTTCCTTTCGGCTTGTATTGCTATATGCTTTCCTCTCAGGACTGCCTTTGCTGTGTCCCACAGAATTTGAACAGTTGTGTTTTCATTATCATTTGTTTCCATGAATTTTTTCAATTCTTCTTTAATTTCCTGGTTGACCCATTCATTGTTTAGTGAGATGCTCTTTAGCCTCCATGTATTTGAGCTCTCTCCCACTTTACTCTTGTCATTGAGTTCTAGCTTCAGAAAATTGTGGTCTGAAAATATGCAGGGAATGATGACAATATTCTGGTACCATTTGAGACCTGATTTGTGACCCAGGATGTTGAGCATTTTTTTCATGTGTCTGTGT
>NW_026752219.1:0-461 GCF_022355385.1 Mustela nigripes
CCTGCTTTGTCGAAGATTAGTTGACCATAGAGTTGAGGGTCTATTTCTGGGCTCTCTATTCTGTTCCATTAATCTATGTGTCTGTTTTTGTGCCAGTACCATACTGTCAAGCTTTGTAATTGAGCTTGAAGTCCGGAATTGTGATGCCACCAACTCTGGCTTTCTTTTTCAACATTCCTTTGGCTATTCGAGGTCTTTTCTGGTTCCGTATAAATTTTAGGTTCATTTGTTCCATTTCTTTGAAAAAAATGAATGGTATTTTGATAGGGATTGCATTAAGCATGTAGATTGCTTTGGGTAGCATAGACATTTTCACAATTTTTCCTCTTCGTGAGCATTGAACATTTTTCCATTTCTCTGTGTCTTCCTCAATTTCTTTCATGAGTACTTTATAGTTTTCTGAGTATAGATTCTTTGCCTCTTTGGTTAGGTTTATTCCTAGGTATCTTATGGTTTGGGGT
>NW_026752219.1:561-1454 GCF_022355385.1 Mustela nigripes
TATGAGTACTTTATAGTTTTCTGAGTATAGATTCTTTGCCTCTTTGGTTAGGTTTATTCCTAGGTATCTTATGGTTTGGGGTGCAATTGTAAATGGAATTGACTTCTTAATTTCTCTTTCTTCTGTCTTGTTGTTGGTGTAAAGAAATGCAACTGATTTATGTGCACTGATTTTATATCCTGACACTTTACTGAATTCTTGTACAAATTCTAGCAGATTTGGAGTGGAATCTTTTGGGTTTTCCACATAGAGTATCATATCATCTGCGAAGAGTGATAGTTTGACTTCTTTGCTGATTTGGATGCCTTTAATTTCTTTTTGTTGTCTGATGGCTGAGGCTAGGACTTCTAGTAGAATGTTGAATAGCAGTGGTGATAGTGGACATTCCTGCTGTGTTCCTGACCTTAGCGGAAAAGCTCTCAGTTTTTCTCCTTTGAGAATGCTATTTGTGGTGGGTTTTTCATAGATGGCTTTGATGATATTGAGGTATGTGCCCTCTATCCCTACACTTTGAAGAGTTTTGATCGGGAAGGGATGCTGTACTTTGTCACATGCTTTTTCACCATCTATTGAGAGTATTATATAGTTCTTGTTCTTTCTTTTATTAACGTATTGTATCACATTGATTGATTTGAGGATGTTGAACCAACCTTGCAGCCCTGGAATAAATCCCACTTGGTGATGGTGAATAATCTTTTTAATGTACTGTTGGATCCTATTGGCTAGTATTTTGGTGAGAATTTTCGCATCTGTGTTCATCAAGGATATTGGTCTGTAATTCTCTTTTTTGATGGGGTCTTTGTCTGGTTTTGGGATCAAGGTGATGCTAGCCTCATAAAATGAGTTTGGAAGTTTTCCTTCCATTTCTATTTTTTTGAACAGTTTCAGGAGAA
>NW_026752220.1:0-1454 GCF_022355385.1 Mustela nigripes
CCCCTGTCTGAGACAACCGTGAGCGGCACCCATCCCAGGCCACAGGTGCACCTGTCACCTAGCAGGGCTCAGCCTGGGACTCACCCCCAGAAACTCTGGCTCGGTGGGTCACGGATGTGTTTTCAGTAGTATTGGGCACAGCAGTGGTGAGACAGCAGGGAATGGAACAGTGTTCATGCCCAAGGAGATGGAGTGGATCCTCATCCCAGTCCTCATGACACAATGTCCTGGGGCTCCTTTCTCAGTGTTGTCTGGGGCACAGGATCACGGCAGGCCCTCCTGAACCGCACTCCTGCCACCAATAGTTGAAGGAGGAGGTGGAGAGGATCCAGGGTGACAGCGGGCCAAGGACAAGGAAGGTCAGCACTGGGAAGACAGATGGACCCTTCCCCGAGCCACCAGGGCTCGGGGGACCTGAGCTGTGATTCCCTCAGGTCTCACCCAGAATAATGGCTCCTGATGTGTGGACCGACTTCTGTGGTTTCACTCCCTCCCTCCCTCCCTCATTTATTCAGTCCATCATTCATTCCCCCCTCCTTCCCCCCCACCCCTCCCTGCCCTCCCTGCCTCCCTCTCCCTCTCATCCTCCTCCTCCCTCCCCTCCCCCCTTTCCTCTTCCTTCTCTCCCCTCCTCCCCCCTCCTCCTTCCCTCTGTTCCCTCCTCCCCTCCCAGCCTCCCTCATGCCCCCCCTCATTCAGCCGAGGACCTGGGGTCCCTGCTCTGTCCTGAGCACTGGGGCTTCATCAGTGAGGTCCCCTCACCCATGTGGTCATATCCACTGTGGGAGGGGACAGGGGTCGTCCTCAGGGCTCGCAGCGGTGATGAGCACCAGGAATCTGCCCCTGAAAACAGAGGCCCATTTCACAAATAAATGTTGGAAAGACACATGCTTAGCATTTCCTCAAGAAAAATCTAGGCCTGAGAAATGATGAAAAGTAAATATATCCTAGACTTCATGCAGTGTGAGTTCTACTGGCTCATACACACTGATTCCTAGAAGCAACAAAGAGTAACTCATTCAATGCTAACTGAGGGTTTGTGACACATTTTTTCTGATCAAATAACAGCATTTCAGCCCACATCTCCAGGGCCTCTGAGTTTACCCAAAGGTCTCTGTGGTCCTCTGACTCTTCCATCGACCTCCTGGGAAAGCTTGGTCCTGTTGCCTTCCTTGTCTCCTGCCTCTTCTGGGACACTTCTATGGACCCCTACTCCTGCCAGGGCCTCCCCAACCAGGACTCCCCATGCCCTGTGGCCTCGTGCCCAGGTCCTGCGCTGGGTCCCTTGAGCCCAGTGCTTTGTGCAAGCCCTGGGTGCTCCTTCTGGGGTCACTTGGCATCTCCCATGTAGTGGCCTGCATCTTCCTGCACTGGGTCTCCTCTGACAAGTCTGTGAGGCCAGCCTATGCCCATGTCATGGGCATGGAAGCACGAGTCCAGAAGGTCCAGATGAC
>NW_026752221.1:0-1454 GCF_022355385.1 Mustela nigripes
AAGATGTCTCAAAACCTCCAGTTAGGAGAATCCTTCAGGGCCTGTGTACCACTGCCGCATTACAAGATCTCCATAGACAAAAAAACACATTAGTACCCATCCACAGGAGATTCCATTTCAACTGAGCGAATTCGGTTGCTCCGCGAGATCCAGCAGATCTAACTTGTCTTGTTGCTAGGAGACAATTGGAATGTGAGGTGGCCTACCCCACCATCCATCCTTAAGACCCTGCTCAGAATCGTTGGCCTGGAGCCAACCAACAGGTCTCAATTGTCCTGCAGAAGAATCTTTGCAGTTGGGAGCTTCTCAGAACTCCCATAATGAGAGAACCCCCATGGCCACATGATTCCCTCCCTTCATAAAGGGGCCAACAGGGACATAAGGTCCAACCTGAGCGATCGTCTGATCCTCACCCTGACTTCAGATGCACGTGATCTCGGTTCAGGTCTGTAGATTGTGCTTGCCATGTCCTCACCCAGAACCTAAGCTTTGCTTGTGTCCTCAGTCTTTTGACAACATACTACTGGCTCACAAGCCGTCCAGTTTGGCAATCCAGAACTACAATGCAGCACTCTACCTGCCCTGCAGAAAAAATACATTGCCCTGCTAGGCGAGCTTCCCAGGCATCCATCCTCGAACGTTGGTCTGGATTCATCCATATGGGATGTCCTGGAGCTGTCCAACAGGTCTCAATTGTCCCGCAGAAGGAATCCTTGGAGGGGGCATCCCACCACTCCCAACTGGGAAAACCTCCACGGCCTCGAGATTCGGCTCCCTTTATGAAGGGGCGGTCATGAACAGAAAATCCAAGCTGAGCCAACGTCTGATCCTCGCTCTGACTTCAGATGCATGAGATATTGCTTCAGATCTTCAGGGGGTACATGCCGTGCCCTCGCCCTGAAATCCAAGTCTAGCTGTCCCTAGGACCCAATTTTAACCAGATTTCTGGTTGTCCAATCGCCCCTCCCCAGGGCTCTACTCTGGATTCCCTCATTTGGTGGGACACCTGAGGTTGAAAAACAAAACAAAACAAATGAACAACAACAGAACAACGGACTTCGTCCATCCCACAGAATGACCCCAAACTCTTTGGACGGGGCCAAACCCCCAGAGAGAAAGACTCGTACATTTCCCATGAAGTCACCCGGAAATTTCACGACCATGAGTGACACGATATCCAGAGACAAAAACTTGAGCAAGAGCCTCACACTCGCCCTTTTTTCATATCCTGAAGAGTTCTCCTCATGGTCTGTTCATCAGTCCTGCCATACCTATGACCTGAAACTAAGCCGAATTTGTGTTTTCAGACAACTGTCCACACAGCCATGGCCTACACTCCCTATAGGCTCAGGCCCCTGGAGCCAAACCTGACGACAGTGCTTGCCCTCTCCAAGGGAATTGTATGTGCCCATTCCAATGGCCACTACCCTACTAAGACGATAAACCTCCAAATC
>NW_026752222.1:0-1454 GCF_022355385.1 Mustela nigripes
GACAGGACACCGCACGGACCGCGCACCGGAGCGACAGGACACCGCACGGACCGCGCACCGGAGCGACAGGACACCGCACGCGGGACACGGCGCTCGGAGCCCGCGACGCTGACACCCCGCGCGGGGCCTGCGCGGCGCTCCCTCCGCGGAGCTTTCCGCCTCGGACACCCCGCCGCCCGCACGGGGTCCGCCGCCCGCACCCCGCGCCGCCCCTCCCGCAGCCGGAAACCGGCCGAGCCTCCCGGTGGGACCCGCACGCGGGTCAGAGGCGAGCCCGGAAGGCGGGGTCGGGGGCGGGGTCGGCGGCCCGGCGCACGCGGGGAGGACTCCGGTCGGACGCTCGGTCCCGTCCGGGCCCATCCCGAGGCCGCGGGGACAAGCCCGGTCCGCGCCCCGCCCCCCCGCGCCCCGCGGCCCCCGCCGGCGGCAGCAAGCGCCGAAGCCCGGGCCCGCGCACCGCGCTCCGCGGGGAGACGCTCCGGGGACGCGGCTCCTCCCTCCTCCCGCCGCCCGCCGAGGGCCCTACCCATGCTCCTGAGAGCCCGCCCGCGGCGCACAGGCCCTGGGACCGCAGACCGGGAGCGCCCGGCGCCGGCGCGCGCACGGAGGCCGCCGAGCTACCCTGAAGCCGGGCGAGCGCGCTCCGCCGCCTCAGCGCTGGGGGCCGCCATGCCGGTCGCCGGCGCGTCGGGATTGGCTCCGACGGGAAGGGGCGTGCCCCGAGGGAAGCGCCGCCCACGGCTCCGGGTGAAGCTCCCGAATTGGTGCGGAGGCGCAAGGGGCGTGTCCGGGGGGGTTGGGCCAGGGGGCGCGGCGTCGGGGAGAGACCGGCGAGAGCCGCGCGGGCAGAAGGCAGCGTCCGCCCGACGGCGTGCGCGGCCGCGGCCGGTCCTCGTTGGGAGCGCGGCGACCATAGAAAGGGCTTGTTTCGGGGACTGTGGTGTGGACCGGCGATGCGCTGATCTTGCCGGGCGCGCCTGGAAGGAATAGACACGGACGCACTTAAAGCTAACGTAACCGGCTGTAGTCTACCCCAACGCAAAAAGGGGCAGGACAGAAGGCCGGTAGAGCGCTGATCGCCGTTGAAGCGGGGCGATGCGCTCGCGGGGGTTCGTCCTCCTTTTTTCTCAACTTCACCTTAGTTTTCCCGCAAAAAAGACTTAAGGTGCGGTGGCCCCGAGCTCTGCGGAACCAAGAGGGGCGGACGTCGCGTTTCCGCCCGGTTGCAGAAACAGCCCGTGCACTACCAACCAGGGCGGCGTAGCTCATTGGCGGAAGTGCATCACGTGAAGGAAGAGAGCCTCGCTGGTCCTCTGCGGAACGACGTCGTAAAACCCGCCGCGCGCAGGCGTCGTTGCTCCCTTTTCCTCCCCCGACTTCCGGCACACCCGACGCCGGCGCTGTAGGTCAGCCGGGTGTGGGGAGCCGCGCGGCCCGGGGCTCCCCAGCGAGCG
>NW_026752223.1:0-1454 GCF_022355385.1 Mustela nigripes
CCATAGACACAAAATCATATTAGGACACATCCACGGGAGAGTCCATTTCAACTCAGCCTCCTCGGTTGCTCCCCTAGGTACAGCAGAGTATCCAGCCTGTTGCTTGGAGACTATTGGAATGCGAGGTGTCCTCCCAGCCATCCATCCTTAGAACCCTGCTCGGAATCTTTATCGTGGATCCATCCAACTGGTCTCAATTGTCCTGCAGAAGAATCTTTGCAGTTGGGAGCTTCTCACAACTCCCATCGTGGAAAACCCCCATGGCCCCGTGATCCACCCCCTTTCAAGAAGGGGCCATCAGGGACAGAATGTCCAACCTGAGCGATCGTCTGATGCTCGCCCTGACTTCAGATGCACGAGAACTCAATTCAGGCCTGTAGATTGTGCCTGCCATATCCTCACCAGAAACCTAGGCCTAGCTTGGGTTCTCAGACCTCCAACCTCAGAAACTGGCCCACAATCCCTCCAGTTTGGCAATCCAGAACTACATTGCAGCACTCTGCCTACCTTCCAGAAGAAAAACATTGCCCTCTGAAACCCCAAATGAGGATCAACGCGGCACGCAATTCGGCTGTACCGCAAATATATAGGCTGACCTGGGCACTAATGCACTTTCTGACACAGCCTGAGCCTGGACCTCATGGCCCCACCCAGACAGCGGGCCGCACACTGAGCACATCGGACCCGCCATGGCCTTAGTTCGTCATCTCTTTTCAACCTCGGTTTTCAGGCTTCAGAACCTAGACCCTATCTCCAATAACGGACCGGGTTTGAAAATGATGCAGAAATCAGAACTCCTTCCCCATGGCAAGAAACCTTGTGGTTGGTATGTTGTCCAAAGTTCAATGTGCTTGAAACCAGTGTGGCCCATGAGGCCTCGCCCATGCTTGTGGACCACATTGGTCAAAAAAACACACTGTGACCCTCAGCCTGGGCCCAGTCTTCAGGTAAGGACTCTCAGTGCCTGGATGGAGAGTAAGCATATTGGGCTTGCCATGCCCCTAGGCCTCCATTTTTAACCAAATTTCGAGTTCTCCCTTCACTCTTCCCCAGGGCTATGCTTTGGAATTCCTCTTTTGGTGGGTCACCTGAGGTAACAAACCTGAAAGGAGTCATCCCATCCCACAGATTGACGGAAAACAATTGGGATCGGGCCGAATACACAGAGAGCAAGATTCGTCCATGGACCATAAGGCCTCCCCAACATTCCACGGCCATCGCTGATACAAAATCCAGAGACAAAAGCCTGAGCACACGCCTCAGACCCGCTCATTCTTCATATCCTGAAGAGTTCTTCAGATAAGAACCTACACGGCACTCAAATGCACCCAAAATATATAGTCTAACCTGGGCCCTAAAGCACTGTCTGACAACCTGAGCCCGGACCTCGTGATCAACACCCAGACAGTTGACCGCACACTGAGCACTTCAGACCCGCCATGGCCTTAGGTCAT
>NW_026752224.1:0-1454 GCF_022355385.1 Mustela nigripes
GCTGACCGCCCACTGAGCACATCAGACCCGCCATGGCCTAAGGTCATCATCTCTTCCCTATCTCAGTTTTCAGGCTTCAGAACCTAGACCTTATCTCCAATCACTGCCCAGGGGTGACTGTGATGCAGAAATCAGAACTCTCCCTAACCCATGGCAAGAAACCTTCTGGTTGGCATGTTGTCCAACGTTCACTGTAGGAGAAACCAGCATTCACCCTGAGGCCCCGCCCATTCTTGAGTGCGACTCGGACGTAAAGACGCATTGTGACCCGCAGCCTGAGTCCTGTCCTCTAGTACGTCCTCACAGTGGCTGGACCATTAGATGTCATAATGGGCTTGACATGTCCCTAGGCCCAAATTTTTAACCAGATTTCTGGTTGTCCTGACGCCCCTCCCCAAGGCTCTACTCTGGAACGCTCATTTGGTGGGACACCTGAGGTTGAAAAACAAAACAAAACAAATCAACAACAACAGAACAACGGACTTCTTCCATCCCACAGAATGACCCCAAACTCTTTGGACGGGGCCAAACCCCCAGAGAGTAAGACTCGTCCATTTCCCATGAAGTCACCCGGAAATTTCGCGACCATGAGTGACACGATATGCAGAGACAAATACTTGTGCAAGAGCCTCACACTCGCCCTTTTTTCATATCCCAAAGATTTCTCCTCATGGTCTGTAGATCAGTCCTGCCATACCTATGACCCGAAACATAAGCCGAGTTTGTGTTTTCAGTCAACTGTCCAAACAACCCTGACCTACACACCCTACAGGCTCAGGCCCCTGGAGCCAAACCTGACGACTGTGCTTACCCTCTCCAAGGGAATTGTGTGTGCCCATTCCAATGGCCACAAACCTACTAATAGGATAAACATCCAAAGTCCCTGAGGCCATCCCAATATTTGTGGCTTCCCAGGACAAACAGGGGCAATCTGGGCCCATCTGAGCACCTACCGGCACTCAGACCCGTAGATGATGTCCCCAGAGGTAAAAAGGAACGAATAGGCCCCTAGGTACCTATCGGATCCATTGCTTTGGTTTCCAGGCATCTCTCCTCAGGGGCCTGGGTTTCAATAGGAGCATATGGCTGTTTCTTGACTCACCAATCAGAACAATCTCATCTACACATGGGAAACTTGCACGATGGAGCCGTGTGAAAGCCTCTCTGTAGAGGAACGCTTCAGGGCCCCGTTCGACCGCTTCATTCCAAAGTCTCCATAGACACAAAATCATATTAGGACACATGCACGGGAGAATCCATTTCAACTCAGCCTCCTCGGTTGCTCCCCCAGATCAGGCAGAATTAACATGTCTTGTTGCTTGGAGACAATTGGAATGCGAGGTGGGCTACCCAGCCATCCATCCTTAGAACCCTGCTCAGAATCGTTGTCCTGGAGCCAACCAACAGGTCTCAATTGTCCTGCAAAGATTCTTCTGCAGGACAATTGAGACCTG
>NW_026752225.1:0-1454 GCF_022355385.1 Mustela nigripes
TTGAAAGGGGTCCTCTAAGCAAAGAGAGAGCCTACAAGTGGTAGATCAGAAAGGAACAGAGACCATATACAGTAACAGTCACCTTACAGGCAATACAATGGCACTAAATTCATATCTCTCAATAGTTACCCTGAATGTTAATGGGCTAAATGCCCCTGTCAAAAGACACAGGGTATCGAATGGATAAAAAAAACAAAACCCATCTATATGTTGCCTACAAGAAACTCATTTTAAGCCCGAAGACACCACTAGATTTAAAGTGAGGGGGTGGAAAAGAATTTACCATACTAATGGACATCAGAAGAAAGCAGGAGTGTCAAACCTTATATCAGATCAATTAGATTTTAAGCCAAAGACTATAATAAGAGATGAGGAAGGACACTATATCATACTCAAAGGGTCTGCCCAACAAGAAGATCTACAATTTTAAATATCTATGCCCCCAACATGGGAGCAGCCAACCATATAAACCAATTAATAACAAAATGAAAGAAATGCATCAACAATAGTACAATAATAGTAGGGGACATTAACACTCCCCTCACTGAAATGGACAGATCATCCAAGCAAAAGATCAACAAGGAAATAAAGGCCTTAAACGACACACTGGACCAGATGAACATCACAGATATATTCAGAACTTTTCATTCCAAAGCAACAGAATACACATTCTTCTCTAGTGCACATGGAACATTCTCCAGAATAGATCACATCCTCTGTCCTAAACCAGGACTCAACAGGTATCATAAGATTGGGATCATTCCCTGCATATTTTCAGACCACAATGCTCTGAAGCTAGAACCACAAGAGGAAGTTTGGAAAGAACCCAAATACTTGGAGACTAAACAGCACCCTTCTAAAGAATGAATGGGTCAACCGGGAAACTAAAGAAGAATTGAAAAAAATCATGGAAACAAATGACAATGAAAATACAATGATTCAAAATCTGTGGGACACAACAAAGGCAGTCCTGAGAGGAACATATATAGTGGTACAAGCCTTTCTCAAGAAACAAGAAAGGTCTCAGGTACACAAACTAACCCTACACCTAAAGGAGCTGGAGAAAGAACAGGTAAGAAACCCTAAGCCCAGCAGGAGAAGAGAAATCATAAAGATCAGCAGAAATCAATGAATAGAAACCAAAAAAACAATAGAACAAATCAATGAAACTAGGAGCTGGTTCTTTGAAAGAATTAATAAAATTGATAAACCCCTGGCCAGACTTATCAAAAAGAAAAGAGAAAGGACCCAAATAAATAAAATCATGAATGAAAAGGAGAGATCACAACTAACTCCAAAGAAATACAAACTATTATAAGAACATACTATGAGCAACTCTATGTCAACAAATTTGACAATCTGGAAGAAATGGATGCATTCCTAGAAACATAAACTACCACAACTGAACCAGGAAGAAATAGAAAGCCTGAACAGACCCATAACCAGTAAGGAGA
>NW_026752226.1:0-1454 GCF_022355385.1 Mustela nigripes
TCTATGAAAACCATTGATATATGTATTATGGCATATTGTTCCCCTTTCAACTTAGTTTTTTATAATGTGAATGTGCCTTGGCAAATATATATTGTTTCTTTTTATGTTTATGTAGATTCTTCATAATTTTCCCAAGTTCATTGGCTTATGGTTTATATTTTTTTTAATAATTTTCCTACTGCCAATTAATAGATTTTTTCCATTACATTGTCTAAGTTGCTATTGTCATTGTAAGTAAAAAGCATCTGGAAATCTATATCCCTGTCCAGTTTCCTCAAATCACTCATTATTTTCAGGATCTAGTTGGATTTTCTTACAGGTTCCAGGTGGACATGCTTTTGAACTGGTGCTAATTATTATTTCTGTTTCTGGCTTCCTGCATTTACCAGCTTAGGGATCATTTTTAACAATGATGATGAAATGAGGCATCATATTCTTATTCTCAACTTCATTAATAATGATATTAGTGTAACATGTCCTACAAGATAATAATAGATACATGTAAAATAATTTAATTGACCAAAAAAGTGGTGGAAAATGTAAATAAAACATAGTGGCAACCAACTAGTCATTTCAAGTTGAGCTATTTTTCCCCCCTTTATCTCCCTGTATCTTTAATTTCCTGTAGCATATTCCTACAAAGGATTTTAAGTTGTTTTATATGCACATACATAGAGATCATCATGGAGTGTAAATCTAATAATTCCTTGCCAGTTTTAAATATTTTCAGTATTGTTCATTCCTATGTCAGTTGTCTATTAACTTTTTCTCCACACTGTACTTAATTGCAAGGAAATATTTAATTTTAATATAAATTAATTAATCACTTTAATAAATATTTTTACCTTATGGATTAATCTTTGATGCTTATTTCTTAATTTTTTTTAACTTTTAAAATTTTATTTTTTGAGATAGAGAGAGAGAGAACAAGCGCAAGCAGGGGAAGCTGCAGAGGGAGAGGGAAAAGAAGAAGCAGGTTCCCCACCAAGCAGGGAGTCAAGCTCAGTCTCAGGGCCTTGGGATCATGATCTGAGGTGAAGGCAGAGGCTTAGCTGACTGAGCCACTGAGTCTAATTGTTATCTTTGATATTTAACGAAATACTTTATCATCTCTAATTGATCCCCTATGTCACAAATACAGTTTTCTCTATGGTGCTATTTTTATTGTCTTAAAATTAGACTCTTTTTCTAGAAGCATTTTTAATCAGGCTCTTAGGTCTATAATTTAGTTTTTATACATTTCATTTAGTATTTTATTTTATCTTCATCATCTCTGAGTATTCCTGACCAGTACTCATTGGTCAAATCTTTCTTATTAACCTATTCCAAAAATTTGTTTGTTTCTATAATATTTTGTTATTACTGCTGTCGTTCTTAGGTTTTCCCTTTATATTCCTTTTGTTTTGTTTTGTTGTTTTATGCTTTGGTGTTTTTGTTGTATTGTTTTCTTTTTC
>NW_026752227.1:0-1453 GCF_022355385.1 Mustela nigripes
TGCCGGTATAGATTAAGGATGCCTCAGTGACACCCCAGGATTGCGTCCGCCACACAGGAGGAAACCATGCCATTTGGAGCTCTGCAGAACCCTCAGGGTGGGAGAAAATTCCATGCAACATTGTGTTCACCCCCAGAGCACAAAGTTGGAGTCTGACATGCCCCCTGATACCCACCCTGAAGTCATCCCACCAGGGAGCCCATCTCAGCAACAGCAGATTGAGCATGCCATGCCCCTAGGACCTTAGCATAACTCTAGTTTCTGAATTCAGGCTTCCTGAATACATGCTCCCCCCAAGAGGCCTGGTCCCCAAACTCCCCAGATTCAGGACCCCTCTGTAACAAGCCAGAATCCTGACTGCCATGCAGGGGGAAGCCATGTCATTTGGAGCTCCACAGTTCCCTCAGAGAGGGAGAAACCAGCATGCCCCTCTAAAGCCACCCCCACCATCAGCCATCCCTCTGGCCAGAAACCCTGACTCTTCTACGTTGCAGGACACATAGCCTCAATTCAATCCCGAGGGTATCCCACCTCAGTGTCAGCAGATCAGGCCTGCCATGCCCCAAGGCCATGACCCTAACTCTTGGTTGCATTTTCAGGCTTCCTTCCCCAGAGGCCTGTCCCCTAAGCCCTCTAGATTAGTAACCTTGGACCCACACTGTAGGAGTTCACCTGCCACCCAGCAGGAAACTAGTCCCTTTGGATCTGTGCAGAACCCTCAGAGCCAGAGAAACCTGCATGCCCCCATCAGGACCCCTGCATGTTCTGCAGCCCCCTTGCTACAAACCCAAAGCCTGATGCACCACCCGACCCCCATCATCAACTCAGCTCCTTGGGGAACTCACCTCAGCACCAACAGTTCGGGCCCACCATTCCACTAGCTCAGCTCTCCTCAAAGACCCCGGTCAGCTCTAGGCAGACCTGGAACTCCCCTGTCTGAGGCAAAGCTCTGGGATCCCCCCTCTTCCTTCTCAATTTACACTGTCCCAGGCATTCATGAGAAAGGGGAAAGATACCTCCTGAAGGCTTAATACCTCCTTTCCTCTTCTGCCATATTTTTCTCCAATTACCTTTGTACCTGGGCAGACTGGAAGGAACATATCTATGGAACATTAACATGCTCTGACATCTGAATCTTCCTGGAAGCTTTTTGAGGGCTCCTTATGCAAACAGAAACTAGTGTATCATACAACAGTGTGTTGGAAAGTGATCATTGACAAAACAGTAGAGCAAAAATCCCTCCATTTTTACCTCACTCCTCATGAAGTAGAACATGGTGTTCTTCATTCCTTCCTTGACTTCCATTCCAATTTGTTTCCATGCAGTGTTCATTCCTTTGCTTCAAGGGTAGGATTTTGTGATTCCCCACCTGCATAGAACACCCAGAGCTCATCACAGCAAGTACTCTCCCTAATAGTTGTCACCCATTTAACCCTTCCACCCACACCCCTGT
>NW_026752228.1:0-1453 GCF_022355385.1 Mustela nigripes
GTGTCCAAAGGTTAAGAGTAATGAACCTCAGGTTTCCCCTTCATGGGACAAAGCAGAGGCTGGGCAGTGTGCATGCATGCAAAGAGGGACCCCTGGAGATTTCTGGGGTGCCCAGAGGGCTGGGGGCCAACTGATCAGGAAAGGGTGCGGGGAGAGATACTCAGAGGGGACAGTGCTCAGAGAAGCCAGGGTACCTGGGTTAATCATCACTGTGGCTCAGATAAGGCCCCGCCAGGTAGAAGCAGAGTTAGCGTGACAGAGTGTTTGTGTGGCTGAAGACGCAGGCACGACAGGGTGTCCACAGCGTGCGACCATGTCGGGCACAAAACACTTTCAACAGGTGATTGAGACCCCAGAGCCCGGCAAGTGGGAGGTGAACACTCCCACCCCCGCACCTCCCCTTCCCTCGCTTTCTCCATGTTGGTCTTCTGCACTGATTCCTAGAATCATTTCTCTTCTGGACTTCCCTCCACCCTGGGTTTCTGTTTTCCCTCTTCTCCTTCCCATCTTCCTTCCTGACCTTCCCCTATTAGGCCTGAGTACCAAGTTCAGGCTAAATCCTTGGATGCTGTGTGTGTGTGTGTGTGTGTGTGTGTGTGTGTCCCCAAACCTTGTGCCTGCTGCCACTCCCACCTCCAGCTCCAGAGGCGTGAGCGAGGCCTGGGCTTCCTGTCTGTGTCCTTGTGCCCCTTCCCTCTAGTTGTCTGGGTATGAGGCAGCCCTGCCAATCACAGAGAAGTCAAACACACTGACCCAGGACCTCGACAGAGCAGAGGCCGAGCAAACTGTTCAATTGCTGGGACAATGTGATGCTGAGATCTTCCAGGAGGAGGGGCAAGTCATGCCCACAGACTAGGTAACCCAGACTCATCCCCTGGATACTGAAAATAAAGATGCCAGCTCCATGCCAATGGTCCATAGTGTTTGAAACCTGAGAGCCCCTCCACCCCACCATTGACGAAGTGGGTACTAGAAAACAGAAAGGGTTCGCGCAAGGTATTTTGACTTCACTCTCACTAATTAGACCCAGCTGCATGAATGTGGAATGACAGGGAACGTATCAGATTCCAGAATACCTGTGTGTCAGTCCATTCAACAAGCAAGGTAGATGGACTAGTCCCAGGGTCAGCAAACCACGCTGGCCAATCATGCCACTGCCTGTTTATGTAAATAAAGTTTTATTGAGACACAGCCATTTGTGTTTACATAAGATCTATGGCCACTTCATGCTACAACGATAGGGTTGAGTATTGCATAGAGTTCACAGGGGCCCCAAAACCTAAAATATTTACTGTCTTGCTCTTTACAGAAGAAGCTGACCCCTGGACCAGCCCTTTGCTATTTAAGCATGGTCCTTGCTTAGCAACATCAGTATCTCCTAGGATTTGCTAGTAATGTAGAATCTTGCCCCCCACCAAGACCTACTGAGTCTGAATCTGCATTTTAACAAGAT
>NW_026752229.1:0-1453 GCF_022355385.1 Mustela nigripes
ATACAACAAAAACACCAAAGCATAAAACAACAAAACAAAACAAAAAGAATATAAAGGTAAAACCTAAGAACGACAGCAGTAATAACAAAATATTATAGAAACAAACAAATTTTTGGAATAGATTAATAAAAAAGATTTGGCCAATGAGTACTGGTCAGGAATACTCAGAGATGATGAAGAAAAAATAAAATACTAAATGAAATGTATTAAACTAAAGTATAGACCTAAGAGACTGATTAAAAATGCTTCTAGAAAAAGAGTCTAATTTTAAGACAATAAAATTAATAGCACCATAGAGAAAACTGTATTTGTGACAGAGGGGATCAATTAGAGATGATAAAGTATTTCCTTAAATATCAAAGATAACAATTAGACTTAGTGGCTCAGTCAGCTAAGCCTCTGCCTTCACCTCAGATCATGATCCCAAGGCCCTGAGACTGAGCTTGACTCCCTCCTTGGTGGGGAACCTGCTTCTTCTTTTCCCTCTCCCTCTGCAGCTTCCCCTGCTTGTGCTTGTTCTCTCTCTCTCTCTATAAATAAAATTTTAAAAGTTAAAAAAGTTAACAAATAAGCATCAAAGGTTAATCCATAAGGTAAACATATTTATTAAAGTGATTAATTAATTTATATTAAAATTAAATATTTCCTTGCAATTAAGTACAGTGTGGAGAAAAAGTTAATAGACAACTGACATAGGAATGAACAATACTTAAAATATTTAAAACTGACAAGGAATTATTAGATTTAGACTCCATGATGATCTCTATGTATGTGCATATAAAACGCCCTTAAAATACTTTGTAGGAATGTGCTACAGGAAATTAAATAGACAGGGAGAGAAAGGGGGAAAAAAATAGCTCAACTTGAAATGACTATTTGGTTGCCACTGTGTTTTATTCACATTTTCCACAACATTTTTGGTCAATGAAATTATTTTACATGTATCTATTATTATCTTGTAGGACATAGTATACTAATATCATTATTAATGAAATTGAGAATAAGAATATGATGCCTCATTTCATCATAATTGTTAAAAATGATCCCAGATGCTGGTAAATGCAGGAATCCAGAAACAGAAATAATAATTAGCACCAGTTCATAAGCTTGTCCACCTGGAACCCATAAGAAAATCCAACTAGATCCTGAAAATAATGAGTGATTTGAGGAAAATGGACAGGGATATAGATGTCCAGGTGCTTTTTACTTATAATGGCAATAGCAACTTAGACAATGTAATGGAAAAAAATCTATTAATTGGCAGTAGGAAAATTATTAAAAAAATATAAGCCATAAGCCAATGAACTTGAGAAAATTATGAAGAATCTACATAAACATAAAAAGAAATAATATGAATTTGCCAAGGCACATTCACATTTTTAAAAATAAGTTAAAAGGGGAACAATATGCCATAATACATATATCAATGTTTTTCATAGAAGTTTAGTATAAA
>NW_026752230.1:0-1453 GCF_022355385.1 Mustela nigripes
CGTGCCCCAAATATATAGGCTGACCTGGGCACTAATGCCCTTTCTGACACAGCCTGAGCCTGGACCTCCTGGCCCCACCCAGACAGCTGGCCACACACTGAGCACATCGTACCCGCCATGCCCTTAGGTTGTATTCTATTTTCAACCTCGATTTTCAGGCTTCAGAACCTAGACCTTATCTCAAATCACGGCCAGGGTTTGAAAATGATGCAGAAATCAGAACTCTTTCCCCATGGCAAGAAACCTTGTGGTTGGCATGTTGTCCAAGGTTCAGTGTCGTTGAAACCAGTGTGGCCCATGAGGCCCCGCCCATGCTTGCAGGCCACATTTGTCACAAACACACATTGTGACCCTCAGCCTGAGCCCAGTCCTCAGGTAAGGCCTCTCAGTGGCTGGATGGAGAGACAGCATATTGGGCTTGCCATGCCACTAGGTCCCAATTTTTAACCATAGTTATGGTTGTCCCTTCACTCTTCCACAGGGCTCTGCTTTGGAATTCCTCTTTTGGTGGGACACCTGAGGTAACAAACCTGAAAGGAGTCCTCCCATCCCACAGATTGACGGAAAACAATTGGGATCGGGCCAAGTCCACAGTGAGCAAGATTCGTCCATGGCCCATGAGGCCTCCCCAACATTCCACGGCCATCGCTTATACAAAATCCAGAGACAAAAGCCTGAGCAAGCGCCTCAGACTCGCTCATTCTTCATATCCTGAAGAGTTCTTCAGATAAGAACCTACAAGGCACTCGAATGCACCCAAAATATATAGTCTAACATGGGCACTAATGCACTGTCTGACAACCTGAGCCCGGACCTCGTGACCAACACCCAGACAGCAGACTGCTCACTGAGCCCATCAGAACCGCCATGGCCTTAGGTCATCATCTCTTCCCTACCTCAGTTTTTAGGCTTCTGAACCTAGACCTTATCTCCAATCACTGCCCAGGGGTGACTGTGATGCAGAAATCAGAACTCTTCCTTACCCATGGCAAGAAACCTTGTGGTTGGCATGTTGTCCAACGTTCAGTGTAGGAGAAACCAGCATTCACCTTGAGGCCGCGCCCACTTTTGAGTGCGACGAGGGCATAAACACGCATTGTGACCCTCAGTGTGAGTCCTGTCCTCTAGTACGTCCTCTCAGTGGCTGGAACATTAGATGTCATAATGGGCTTGACATGTCCCTAGGCCCCAGTTTTTAACCAGATTTCTGGTTGGCCATTAGTCCATCCCCAGGGCTCTACTCTGGAATACCACATTCGGTGGGACACCTGAGGTTTAAAAACTAAACAAAACAAATCAACAACAACAGAACCACGGACTTCTTCCATCCCACAAAATGACCCCAAACTCTTTGGACGGGGCCAAACCTCCAGAGAGTAACACTCGTCCATTTCCCATGAAGTCACCCGGAAATTTCACGACCATGAGTGACACGATATCCAGAGACAAAAAC
>NW_026752231.1:0-1453 GCF_022355385.1 Mustela nigripes
CGTGTTTTACATTCCTGACAAGACAGCCTCTGTCTTTTGTGCATTTGCTCCCCATGACCAACCATTGTGCTGACAGCTACTGCTCTCTTCCAGACAGTGGCTATTAAAGGCAGTGTACGTTTCCCACCAGCACACATTTTCCTGACCTCAGCTGTGAGGGCTGAAGAGGAAAATGTTTTAGATTTCAGGAGCTCCTTTCTAGAGAGGTTTGTTTGCACAAAATTCAAGCTTGGTGTGAATTAGTATGAATTGCATTATTAGTGTCTTTTCTCCTGAAATACTTCTAAATGTAGTTTTTGTAAAATGATGTGTTCCTAGTCTTGGTGTTCGTATCCAGGAATTTTGTATTCTTAGAATTCACAGGCACCTGGGTGGTTCAGGCAGTTAAGTGTCTGCCTTAGGCTTGGGTCATGATCCCAGGGTGCTGGGATTGAGCCCTGGTTGGGCTCCCTGCTCAGCTGGCACTCAGCTACTCAGTCTCCCTCTGCCCTTCCCCCTCTCTCTTTCAAATAAATAAATACATTCGTTAATATTTTCCCTCTTTAGAAAGTTAAATTTTAAGTTGCTCTTGCATGATTTATTTACAGTACCACGAAATAGGAACATGAATTGCTTCCATTGGCTTTTTGGAGATACTAACCCTCACAGATATGCTTAGAACATACATGATCACCTGATTATGTACTTCAGAAATCTGACATCTGGGTTTGTGATTCAGAATCAGAGTGAGCATTGAAAGAAAACATCAATGTTTTCAGAAACTAATCAGTAACTCTGATTTATTTTTATTGGGCAATAATCTCATGTCGTATTAACAAGCAGCCTCCTGTCTCTCTCACTTATGTCCTGATCTATAAACATGTGTCCATATAATGTGCTCATTTGTACCTCTAGTACAAATGCTATTCATGCTTTCTCTCATTCGTCCATAAATTTTGGGTGTAGTTTTGGAAATGGTCCAAAGGAGTTTTTCCAGGTCCTTCATGGATGTACAATTGAAGTCACTGACTCCTTACCTATTCTAAGTTTACATTGACTTACCTTGTTTATTTTATGTTGGCTTATAAATTCTCAAGTTCTCTTAGCTATAGAAAAAACAGTTGCAATGTGCTTGTAGATAAAATAAAATCTCTTAAGATTTGTCTATTAGATTTTGCCTGCAGCTTTAGTGTGTCAAAATGTATATATGATCACAACATCTTTTCAAAGAATACTTTTTGTTGATATTAGACATAGGGAAGCAACAAGGAAGCCATCATCATGGTAAGTTGGTAAACACACTCATCACTGCCAAAAGTTTGCCCCAGCTCCTTGGAAATGCCTCTGTGCTCCTTCTCCTCCAGGAGGAGCTAGTTGAGAGGTATGCTTACCTCCTGGAGGCTGATTGAGGGTTTGTAAAGTTGATCTTTTGTGACAGATACACAGTAAAAGTCTTTGAGATTCCTCATTGTCT
>NW_026752232.1:0-1453 GCF_022355385.1 Mustela nigripes
CCCTCTACCCCTGTTTACGGACCAACCTTACCTATCCTGCAGGGTCAGGTCGGCCTGGCCTTTTATCTGTTGTTCTCTTCTGAGTGGTTAGCTTTTTATAGATACGGTGCTTTGCTTTTGTCAGGATTGACCCTGGACTATCAAAACCCTTTTCTTGTGCCAGTGAAGCCTAAGAAACAGTCCTGATGAGAGAACCAGGAACTCGAACAGATCATATTTATCCTGAATGTTCCGTCCAAAATGAAAAATACATTTCTGAGGAGCCTCAAGATCTCTGAGAAGGGAAATTTCACCAACACTGTCATGTAGGGGCATCATTTCCGATTCTGTGTCAATTTTCCTACTTTCACAGCTAATAATTCTCTACCTCAGATAGCGCATTCTCAACCGTTTCCTCTCCCTAAGAAGTTGCTCTTAGAGTCTGCACATGGCACTTGGGGCCTGCTGGTCGTTGGCTACTGCCCTCTGTACCTTGGGTCTAACAGCTGCGGGGCATCAAGATGAGAACGTCTCTTGTTCTAAGACTTAAGATAGTTTGGGGCGCATGGTAAGCAATAATCACTTTTTTAGTTGATCCAAGTGTTCGACCTTTCTTAATTATTCTAGTACCACAATTTACTTGTTCTAAGATTTGTCCTCCCCCCCCCCCATTTTAATATCTCTTAAGGTGGCACTCACCTTGCACTTGAGGAAATATCCTGGTTTAACTGACAGCATTTCTCTTTCTTAGTCGAACATAAACTATATTGCATCTTACACTTGATGAAAGCTAGGATGCAATTAAATACTCTATTATGTTTACGATTCTGATACTTGAAATCCTCCGGTAGCTCCCTGTGCCCCCACAGTGTAGTACCTCACCTCCTCGGCATAGTATACAAACCATGTCACCCCCAGTGTTAACCCCGCGGCTCAGCCTCCATCCCCAGGTGATGCTGCCAGATCAGCTGTCGGTTGTCATGAACTTGCTGTAGTTTCCCGAATGCACTGTGCTGCCTGCTGGCACTTTGAAACTTGACACACTCATCCTCATTCTTCTCTTTGCCTTGTCTATCACCTCCCCTGAAAATCTGTTCCTAAGTGGCTTTTCCCAGCTCCAACCTACCCTTGGCAGTCTTTTCTCTCCCTGTGGTAAAGCCTGTCACACTGCACCATGGACATGCCCTTTGTCCCACTGAGAAGAGAAAAGGGACAGTGAGGGCCCCCCAGCATTTGCAGCTCTAGTGCAGAGCCCCATGCCTGGCTTGTAGGAAATGCCAGATCATAAAGACAAACGAAGATCATCCTCTGCCTAAAAGCCGCTGTTCTTTCCCTAACACAGGATCTAGATAAATAAAGGACAGCCAGTTATTATTGCTGTTTTTCTAGGGATTTTTTCGCCATATATTTAAGGGGTTTCTGGTTCACCCCAGAGGGAATGTTTTTTCTTCTGGAGGGCAGGCAGAGGGTTGCA
>NW_026752233.1:0-456 GCF_022355385.1 Mustela nigripes
GAACTCAAGAATGGGCGGGGCCTCAGGATGAATGCTGGTTTCTCCTACAATGAACGTTGGACAACATGCCGACCACAAGGTTTTAGCCATGGGGAAAGAGTTCTGATTTCTGCATCATTTTCAAACCCGGGCGGTGATTGGAGATAAGGACTAGATTCTGAATCCTGAAAACCGAGGTTGAGAAGAGTTGACGACCTAAGGCCATGAGGGGTCCGATGTGCTCAGTGTGTGGCCAGCTGTCTGGGTGGGGCCAGGAGGTCCAGGATCAGGTTGTGTAAGAAAGGGCATTAGTCCCCAGGTCACCCTATATATTTGGGGTACAGCCGAGTGACGTGCGCTGTTGATCATCATTTGGGGTTTCTGGGTAGCCCCAGAGGGCAATGTTTTTCTTCTGGAAGGCAGGCAGAGTGCTGCATTGTAGTTCTGGATTGCCAAACTGGAGGGCTTGTGGGCCAG
>NW_026752233.1:556-1453 GCF_022355385.1 Mustela nigripes
CCTTCTTGAAAGGGGGGTGGATCACGAGGCCATGGGGGTTTCCCACGTTGGGATTGTGAGAAGCTCCCAACTGCAAAGATTCTTCTGCAGTACAATTGAGACCCGTTGGTTGGCTCCTGGACAACTATTCCGAGCAGGGTTCTAAGGATGGATGGCTGGGTAGCCCACCTTGCATTCAATTTTCTCCAAGCATCAAGACAGGTTAGATCTGCTGGATCTGGGGGAGCAACCGAGGAGGCTGAGTTAAAATGGACTCTCCCGTGGTTGTGACCTAATATGATTTTGTGTCTATGGAGACCTTGGAATGAAGCGGTGGCACTGGGGCCCTGAAGGGTTCTCCTAAAGAGAGGCTTTCACATAGCTCCATCGTGCAAGTTTCTCTTGAGTAGATGAGATTTGTTCCGATGGGTGAGTCAAGAAACAGCCATATGGTGTTTTTGAAATCCAGGCCTCTGAGAAGAGATGCCTAAAAACCAAAACAATGGATCCGATAGGTGCCTAGGGGCCTCTTCATTCCTTTTTACGTCTGGGGACATCAGTGTACGGATCTGAGTGCAGGTAGGTGCTCAGATGGGCCCAGATTGCCCCTGTTTTGTCCTGGGAAGCCACCACTATTGGGATGGCCTCAGGGACTTTGGAGGTTTATCCTATTAGTAGGGCTGTGGACATTGGAATGGGCAGATATAATTCCCTTGGAGAGGGCAAGCACAGTCGTCAGGTTTGGATCCAGGGGCCTGAGCCTGTAGGGTGTGTAAGCCAGGGCTGTTTGGACAGTTGTCTGAAAACACAAACTCTACTTATGTTTCGGGTCTTATGTATGGCCGGACTGATCTACAGACCATGAGGAGAACACTTCGGGGTATGAAAAAAGGGCGTGTGTGAGGCTCTTGCTCAAGT